>NC_054701.1:57630711-57723313 GCF_016097555.1 Gigantopelta aegis
GTGGGCTAGTTGTTAGTGGTTAGTGAGGGAAAAGAGGGTGTAGTGGTCTTATACCTACCCATTGAGTCGTTAAAACTCGCTCTGGGTGGGAGCCGGTACCTGGTTGCGAACCCTGTACCTACCAGCCTGTAGTCCGATGGCTCAACCACGACACCACCGAGGCCGAACCTATTTTGTAACAAAATTCAGAAAACAACGTTTTATAACGCTGGCTTAAAGGGACTATCCTGACTTTTTAACGAATGTAATTGCATATCAAATATATTTTTCTGCATAAATTATTAGTGGCTGTACATTAAACGTGTTTCTGATCGTTCTAATATTTGTACAAGGTTAAATTTCTTCTTTTTTTCCCCCCTAAAATATCTTTTTTTCGTACGTACGAAATTATTTGAAGACAAAAATCTAGTTTGGGATTCTTACAAATATTAAGACGACCAAAAACACATTGACTATACAGACATTGATATTCTACACAAGAAAGTATATATTTAATATGTAACTTTAATCGTAGAAAGATTTTATTATTCGGAAACGTCTTACAATGCAGAAAACTCAGGAATGTCCCTTTAAGACGCTGAAAACTGTCGATTCTGTTTATAAATGAAAAACTGACTGAGACTTAACTTTTCTCAGTGTGTGTACTTGGTATGACAGCGATTATTCATGTGACAAGGTTAATTGATGTGTTTCTGACCCGCCCGTGTTTGCGGTTCTTTGATGTGGTTCACAAAGATAAACGAATTCGTTTTTATCAGTGACATATATCTGTCGAAATAACAGACTCAGACGTCTTCACTACACTTATCTTATTAAATTAATGTTTTTGCGAAAACAGTACATCGTCACGACGAACATTACACATCCGCATTATTCATACTAATTAATAATTTATAGCACGAGGAAAAGGTGTAAAGCAATGAAATGTATTATGATCAAATGCATAAATATTCATTAAATGGGCGCTGCAGGCTTACCAACAGCGAGCGCACGAATAATAATTGTGAAAGCATTTATAAACGAGCATAGACATTTGCACACACGTAGTTACATGGACAGATGGATGGATGGACTGGGTAATGACACGTTATCAGATATATTACCATATTCATATACTTACCTTCATTTGATATCTAATAGCCGATACGTATCTTTGTGTTGGGGTGTCGTTAAACATTCATTAATTCAGATTTATATCATGATTATATACTAGCGTAACCGGAATTTTATGTTGGTGTGGGTGGGGTGGGGGTAATCCACACTATGTATGTCTGTATGTATGATTTTATAGAATTTAATACAATTTAAAAAAAAGAGAGGTTTTATTGGGGCATGGGTCGAACCATTTGGCTATTTAACGTTCCAGCCAGTGCACCGCGACTGATATATATCAAAGGCTGTGGTATGTGCTGTCTTGTCTGTGTGATGGTGCATATAAAAGATCTGTTGCTACTAATTGAAAAATGTAGCTGTTTTCCTCTAAGACAATATGTTAACACATTACCAATTACTTGACATCCCATAGTCGATGATTAAATCATCAATGTGCTCCAGTGGTGTCGTTAAACAAAACAAGCTTTAAACAAACAAATTTTGTTTAAAATACCATTGTCTGTATATCCAGTGTGCTTGCAGCTATGAGCAGTCTTTTTTTTTAAATATTTATTTTGTAATATATATTTTTTCGTACGTAGAAAATAATTGGAAGTTAAAATCCGGTTTGGACAAACATTAGGGCAGCACACTAATATTCTAAAACGTATCTTTAATGTGTAATGTCATCAAAAAGGTTCTGTTGTTAGTCGTAAACGTGTTACAAGGCACCAGACGTAGGATAAACCCTTTAATTGCATTGTTGGAATTTTAAATCAGCTGTGACAGCTCGATGATGACGACGATGATGATGATATTGATCATTATGATGTTTAAGACGATGACGAGAACAACGAATTCAACATTCTTTTTTTCTTCTGTCCACTGAAGTTCATTTATTTATATTTTGTTCTTGTACACCCCTCCACATCTATTTATCATTTCAACTTTGTTTCAATTCTTTTGGTTGATCCATTCTCTGACTGTTTTTTCCCGGTCCAACCAGTGGCAGACGACTGGTATATCAAATGTTCTAGCATGCGCCATCCTGTCTGTGGGGAAATGTATATATAAGATACCTTGCTAATGGGATACTGTAGAAGGGTTTCCTCTAAAATTTAAAACTACCAATAGCCGATGATCAATAGTGTAATGTGCTAATAGTGGAATATTTAAACAAAAACTTAAAGTTTTAATTTTTCGTTTCATCCTTCGGTGATATTTAGTTTGTCTGAAGACTGTTTCAAAATTAACATTCTATTTTTCTTCCATACAATTCTTGTGGCTTTGCGTCTGCTTTTCAGGCTTTTCTGTAGATCTGTGTCCGTCTTTTATTAATTACGTTTTGTTCATTTGAGAGTCGCTTATACCAAGATGACACGTAAGCAAGTTTTACCGGTCTCACAGAGGTAAGTTTCTCCATTGCGTCCCATCACCAAGTGAGACCCATGACATTTACCTTTATCCCTACTCTAGATATAAACCAAACAAAATGTGCCCCCCCCCCCCCCCCTCCCCCATAACTTCACATGTTGTTCTTATATGCCTGGATTGGGAGTACAGTATTAACATCAATACAATACAGATACACCATAAATTACTATTAACATATTACATGGTTTTGATCACTCAAAGGGCGGGGCGTATCCCAGTGGGAAAGAGCACACGTCCGGTGCGCGGTCAGTTTGGGATCGATCTCCGTCAGTAGGCCCACTGGGCTACTTATCGTTCCAGCCAGTGCACCACGACTGGTATATTAAAGGCCGTGGTGTGTACCATCCTGTTCGTGAGATGGTGCATATAAAAGATTACTTGCTACTAACGGAAAAATGTAGCGGATTTCCTCTATAAGACTATGTCAAAATTATTAAACTTTAACGCAGATGATTAATAAATCAATGCGCTCTTGTGGTGTCGAAAACAAACTTTTAACTTTAACGTTGTCCACTTTACAAGCGTCATTCATTTTATATTTATTTCTTTATAGTTTATATATATATATATATATATATATATATATATATTTGTTAGTTGACACATGTAATACTATTATCTGCAGAATAAAGTTAAATGATGTGGTTTTACTTGCATCATCTAAACTCTTAACAGATACATGCAGTTTACTTATACTCTGTGTGGCTTGTGAATTTTTGCACAGCTTTAAAAAAAAGTGCGATATTTCGCGATGGCGGTCGATTCGAAACGCAAACATATCAATGTCAAAACACAACAATACAGTTCACACTGACACTTCTAGCATCACGTGTCATCCAATACTAAGTATACAATATCTCCACTTTCTCTACTTTCAATCCAAACCAGCATTTTTCATATATACAATATACGTTACTGGTCATATGCTCCCTGTGTTGTACAGGGAGCATATGGCCACCGAGCGAAATTGCCCAAGCAGCAGACAAACAAAAGACTATTCACACTGGCGAGCAGTTTATAGCTCGTGACCATTATGTTATCATTTGATAGTGGCGTCCTACCTCAAAGATCACAACACCCGGGGCATGATATGGCGACTTTTCAATAGGTGGGACATTTCTGTTTGATTTTCATCCTCGCTAGAGCGTGCGAGGCTCACAGAATTTCACATTCACCAGGGTAGAGTTATGTCTTTAAGAGGCGTGCGTGACTTCTTTGGATGCTTGATATTTATGTTAATAAAGCATTAATAGGTACCACTTTGCTGGGTGGGTTTTTTTGTGTGTGTTTTTTTTGTTTGTTTGTTTGTTTGTTTTGTTTTGGGTTTTTAAATAAGATGAATCTCGAGAAAGACAGAACGTACACTTGGACAACTAAAAACGTTTAACTTTTTTTTTTAAATTGGATACGTTTTGTAATGAAACGGACAAAAACAATAAATGCTGTCAAAGGATATCCCAGAAGTGACCATTTACAACCAGATGCTCATTTGAGGAAAAGAAAGAGAAAAATGATTTAAGCTATCTATAATCACCAACATTTCTATAAGACTGCATTGTATTCAGTTGTTATGTTGTGTGTTTACTACAAAAGTTAAATTTAACACCCTTGACAATATTAACGACGTGTAGCACAAAGTTATTTAAAAATAGAATGTCTTCTTGAAATATTGCCATTATATTTCTCTCTTCTACTTAAATAAACCAACATTTCATGAAACATGAAAGTAAATTTTAAACAGTACGTTCCCCAAACTACTATGATCAGTATATCTTCAGTTCACGTTAAGTGTTTGGCGTCCATCATAATACGTGGTTAATACTTATATCAGAAATGCAGACGTGGGGTAGTGGCTATACATCATCCCAATACCTGTTCCACCACTTTTTGATCTTATCCTCCGGAGTAGCCAGGGACAAATAGATTTGTGTTCGTCGCAACGAAGCGTGGACGGTATGGAGGTATGGCTTATTTTACTGTTCGTAGCACATCGTCCCCACCCCCTTGACCCCAGGAATGACGCGGAGACTTAACGCACACACTCGGAGTTTCGCAGAAAATGCACTATGATACGTCTGTGGTGTGCATTAGGTAAGTAGTGATTAGTTAAGTATTAATTTTAATAATTAACGTTGTTAATTATCAATTCTGAATTGTTGTTAAGCATATTTCTAAAGTGTTTTTTTTTGTATGGTGCTATCTTAGGGAAATTTTAAAACACTCTGATGAAGCCTGAACAGCCGAAAATTTGAATTATAGAATATGACTTTTAAAGGTGGCTTCTGACTTTTCCTTATATATATATATATATATATATATATATATATATATATATATATATATATATATATATATATATTCATAATATAAGTATTCTTGATAATTTATCTAGATAAGTAAAGGAATTTTAATAAAAATATATCTCCATTTCTGTACAACCCACCAATGAAGAATAGTGTACCAATCGATGACGTCACGAAGTGTTACGTCCCACTTGGTGTTCTAGTGGGACGTATCACTTTGATACGTACCAAGACATTTTTATTCATATCGGTAATAATTTACCTTACGTCAATATGTACTTTGTGTTTTATTATCAGTACCAGACGAATAAATCCCAAACCCCCCAGAATAGATCTTTATTACGTTCAGGTTACCATTCAGATACGACAAATACAAGAGTACAACCTGTATGCAACGAACATGACAAAACATTAAATATATATAACAATTATGCAATTATTTCGAAAAAAAAGACATTGTTTTTAGGAAGAACATGATTTCTTTATAATATAAACTGACACAATTTCGGTAGTGTGCAAGAATGTGTGCAGTTGATCATTAAATTTACCACATATATAAATAAATTAATAAATTAATAATAATAAAAAAAAATAAATAATAATAATAATAAATAATAATAATAATAAAAAAAAATAATAATAAAAAAAAAAAAAATAATAATAATAATAAAAATAAATAAATAAAAGAAAGAGAGAAAGAAAGAAAAAAAAGAATGAAAGAAATTCATGTAAATAGTGAAATTGAATTAATCTCCTCTAGAACAGTTATAGCTTAAATGCGTCGTTAATTTGTTTAAACTTTATTTTATTGTTGTATGTCAAACAAGACATATAAATATAAACACCTTTTCATTTAACGACTGTTTGTTTCCATGGTGTTTAATTATTATGCTTTTTATCACATTGAGACATCTATATTAATCTTATGGCTAAATTTAACATCTTTATATATTAATTTGAAAAAATACAGTTATTACTATATTAAATATAATTAAACTTAAGAAAAATCTTGCTCTCTTGCTACATATATCTTAATATAAAATATTTCAGTCTTTAAAAACAGTTTACACAATGCCTATCTACCCTAAATAATTTGCCTCAAAAAAAAAAGGGTTCGAGCTTATACATTACCTACCCGAATTGTTCTGGTTTATGTAATCGGAACCAAACATATTATTCTGTTTGGCCCTATAGATTAAATCTAATTTATTACTAGAAAGTAATGTCTGTATAACATACATAGATGTAATGTGGGACTAAATGTCAGTGACACTGTTAACTATCTGACTATGAATCAAAGTTTTAGTTGCAGTCACTCTTTGCTGTTATTATTTACTAGTATGTGAGATTTCTTTCCATTAGTATAAAATGTATATATATCCTTGAGATGTATTCCCCCAATGAAATGCTGTCTCAATTTAATGAATGAATGGATGAATGAATGAATGAATGAATGAATGAATGAATGAATGAATGAATGAATGAATGAATGTTAAACGACACCCCAGCACAAAAACAAATCGGCTATTGGGTGTCAAACTGGTGAACATCAACATCAATTTAAAATTCCAAAATTAGTAATAAAATAACGTAGACAGCTATAAAAGAGCAGCATTTATGAAAGACAATGAAATATATAGAGAATACTACACGAGTGGCCGTTAGATACCATTTATCTTACAGCGAGTTGTTTTAACGGGCGGAAGCGAGTTTGATACGTTTTTAAACAACGAGTTGTAAGATAAATGGTATCTAAAGGACAGGAATGTATTATTTTTTTTTTTACATATCCTAAAAAAAACAGGTTTTAAGCCAATTTTAACACCTTTTTCAACTAAAAGTTATTTATAGCTCTTGCACTTACGCGTCACAAACAAATGATTGTCAGGTTAACTATACGTCACATTATAATCCATTTCGATCGTGCTGTTTTTTCGACTGGATGTATGACATTGGTGACATGATCATCACCTAGGAGCAGCCAGCCGTATGTCTTGAAATTGTTAACACACGTACGTGTGTAAACAAGTATGTGTTATTAAAAATAACAAATGATGTTCTCACCAACGAGTGTGTAAGAAATTAATATTAAATATTAACAATAAACACTATATGGTCAGACAATGAAAACAGTGCACGGAGCTGTGGTAAACAAACCGATATGTCACCGAATTATCAAAACAAAACGAAAAAGACAGATGCTTAAAGAACTAATATTAAAATGTCGAAGAGATTCTGAATGTGCTGTATTCGCCACTCCCAAGGCAACGCATGAGAATGTTGCCACCCCTGCACCACGATGAGGAACAGCCCACACAGGAGTCTCAGTTTAAAATACGAACGACGGTTAATCTGTGTACAGGTATATATCACTAATCTACACCTACTTGTTTCTAGTGGTTTTTGTTTGGAGTTCCCAGATCGTCAACGCCTGTTTTGAAGAAATCGTCCTGGCAGTTGGTGAATCACGGACGATCACTTCACCCAACTACGGCGACAACAAGACGTACCCAGTCAATGTCGACTGTAGATGGAGAGTTGTGTCGTCGGCGTCGTCGCAGGTTTGTTCACTGGTATATGTTATGGTGTGGTAACAGGGGAGGTGTGTGTGTGTGTGTGTGTGTGTGTGTGTGTGTGTGTGTGTGTACACGTGTGTCTATGCTAGGGGTGCATACCCCCATTCATCGCAATCCAAAGTGCCCCGAACAATTTGGTTAAATAGCTTTTTCTGTTTTTGTTTATTTGTTTCTTTTTTTTTTTTTTGTGTGCTTTTTTTGTCAAAATAAAACCACTTTTTATTAATTGAAATTTGGCTTTAGAAATCTATAGTTATCTTTAAAATAAACACATTGTTATTGTTGTTGTCATTGTCGTTATAACTTTTGACCCAAGTAGGAAACGCTTTGACAGACATGCTGAGAATAATTGAATCAAAGTAAACCATATATATATATGTGACAAGGAAAACATTAGAGACGCAAAATTAGGCTTGCGTGAGCGATACCAGAACGAAATTAAACTCTCGTTCTTGTAATTTTAATAGGTCTGTCATGATCATATTAATCGTGAGATCCATCATCATTATTATAACATTGAATTATTTCAGAGTATCACCGTTACATTCCTGACCTTTGACCTCGAGTTTCACAAAGAATGTTTGTGGGATTATCTCCAGTTATACCCCGACGCGTGCGGAATGGGACTTCCTGTCAAATTATGCGGCCCGAATCTGCCCAAACCTTACTCGTTCGGCTCTGATCGGATCTGTCTGTTCTTTCACTCCGACATCATCGTGCCAAAGGCGGGATTTAATTTGACAGTTACGTCACTGCCAGGTAAGTCCCGCACACATCAAATGCAAATTATTGCCCCAAATATGTCAATTGCCGACAAATTTATTAACACATATACCACGTATACAGTAGTCCTTTTGTGGCCAAAAATGCAGCAAAGTATAAGACGATAGATAAAAATGGTTTAAAAGACAGGTCTATGAGTGTCAGGTATGCGAGGAAGGTTGTAAAAAGTCGTGAGATAAAGAGACGGGCGCCGTTAAGATTTCTATTTGAAATGTGAAATTTCTCTTCCAAGCATATAAACAATATCTTTTGACTGGTATGTCAAGTTAAATATATGTTTTTTAAATTAAAGCTAAATATGCATGTAAAAACATACTAGTAACTGAGATACAAACACTATACAGTTATATAGATGAATAAATGAAGAAAGAAATATACTTCGCTATTTGCTTTAGAGGCGTTTAAGTGAATAAATGAGTGAATAAATTCTGCGCAGCCAAAAGGGTTTGGGAATGTGTGATATTTATCACTGTATGTCTTGTGTTTCTGCGCGTGTTTCTGTGTCTTATCTGCGTGCACAGGAATTTTTGTGTGTACGCTTTGTTTATCAGTCTATTATTACTTGTTCAGTGCAGAGCACTCTTCCAGCCAGTTTTAAACTCTGTGGCTAAACCACTGCACCATTGAAATGGAAGGAAGGAAAATGGTTTATTTAACGACGCACTCAACACATTTTATTTACGGTCATATTGCGTCGGACATATGGTTAAGGACCACACATTTATTGAGGTAGGAAACCTGCTGTTGCCACTTCACGGGCTACTCTTTTCGATTAGCAGCAAGGGGTCTTTTATATCCATCATCCCACAGATAGGATAGCACATACCACGGCCTTTAATGTACCAGTCGTGGTGCACTGGCTGGGGCGAGAAATAGCCCAGTGAGCCCACTGACGGGGATCGATCTCAGACCACTGGGCTACGTCTCGCCTTCCATGGAAATGGGTATGTTACACAGAAATAAAACCCTAACTTTTATACAGTATAGTAATTTTCTAAGTCTTCTTTTGATGGTTGGTATCCAACAGTCCATGTTTGATAAAGCAATGTACATGTACTCTGATGGTTTCGTTAAACAAAACCCCCTTCAATCTTACTATTTTGTCTGTGGGATGATACATATAAAAGACTCCTTGATACTAATGGAAAATGTAGCGGGTTTCCTCTCTATATCTGTGTCAAAATGACCATATGTTTGACATCCGATAGCCGATGATTAATACATCAATGTGCTCTAGTGGTGTCGTTAAACAAAACAAATCAGTTAATCAAACAACACCGAGAATAAAAGTACATATATACCAAAGACCTTGGTATGTGTTATCCTGTCTGTGGGTGATGCATATAAAATATCCCTTGCTACTAATGGAAAAATGTAGCGGGTTTCCTCTCTAAGATTATATGTCAAAATTACCAAATGTTTGTCATCCAATAGCCGATGATTAATAAATCAATTGATGTGTTCTAGTTAAAATAATAAACAAAACAAACTTTAAAACAAACTTTTTCGTGCAGCCTCGTCGATCACCACGACTGCAGCCACAACGTCCACGGTGTCTGCCGAACACCTGACAGTGCCGCCTTGTGACAAGACACCTGTCAACGTGAACACCTGGGCGAAGATACGTTCACCAGGGTTCGGCGTTCACAAATACCCAGTCAGTACCGTGTGTCGCTGGCTCGTCATAGTCAGTCCAGGGGAGGTAACTACAATTTCCGTCTGCTCTACTTTCAGCAAACGACACGACGTAGCATTATAGTTTCTTTACAATGTAGATCTCACACATTATCCTTGAGGTACCGTAAACGACATCCATTTAATTATAAATAGTTCTGTTATAATTTATTATGTTAACTGGAGTGGTAGCTTGTAGGTGGCATAACCGACACGAGTCCAGGATATTTTTGCGGGGATGGGGTGGGTAGGGGGTGGTCTACATGAAACAATTTAATAGACGTTGTACATTGTTGTAAGTAAATAAGTTAAAAAAAAAAAAAATAATAATAATAATAAAAATAATAATAATAATAATAATAATAATAATAATAATAATAAATAAATAAATAAATAAATAAATAAATAAATAAAAATAATAATAAATTAAATTAAAACATCGTAGTGATTAGGGGTGGGTGAGTCCGGACTCCTCGACCTCTTTGGGTCCGCGCCTGAACAAGATCAGTTGCACGCTACATTGTGAATGATAACAGGCTGTTATGTAACATATACTATACGTGTGGAATGGACATACATAGAATTAAAATAGTTATGCCAACTGAGTGACAACTGAGTGATTTAAATATTACTTATTTAGTGTTACAGATTCAGTAGCCTAGTGGTAACACGTTCGCTTGATGCGCGGTCGGTTTGGGATCGATGCCCGTTTCAGTGCCATTGGTTCTTGGAAAGGATTTATGTTTGTTACCACTGAATGCCTGTATAAATCCGTCATAGAACATGAAAATAAATCAGGATCAGTCCCTGTCAATGGGCCCATATTGGGCTATTTCTCGTTGCAGCCAGTGCACCACGACTGGATATCAAAGGTCGTGGTATATGCTATCCTGTTTGTGGGATGGTGCATATAAAAGACCTCTTGCTCTTGCTACCAATGGAAAAAGTTTGTAGGTTTCCTTTTAGACTATTTCAAAATTACCAAATGTTTGACAACCAATAGCCGATGATTAATAATCAATGTGCTCTAGTTGTGTCGTTAAACAAAACAAACTTTGTTACAGATTCTTAAATACGAGCAGTGAAAGTTCGATTGTAGTTGTGGACCCGTCTAATCATGCAGGTAACCGTCCATTGTGGAGAAAGGGGACCTACTAGTTTAGCTCATTACAAACAACACTCTTGACGTAATCTTCCTTTGTTACAGTAGTTGTTTTATTTCTCCTCCCAGTGAGTGGTCGGTTTTATCCATATTGTTTACCCTCCCACTCCTCGACAAAGGCGTCGGAAGGGAGAGGGGCGGGGAGGGGGCACCTCCAATGCTGACGATAATTAATACATTGGTTCCCCTTGATAAATGGAGAAGGGCGGGGAGCGGACACCCCCCAATGCTGAAGATAATACATTGATTCCCCTTGTTAAATGGAGAGGGGAGGGGGGAACCCCTAATGCTGAAGATAATACACTGATTCCCCTTGATAAATGGAGAAGGGCGGGGGGCATCCCCCCTCCCCCAATGCTGAAGATAATATATTGAGTCCCCTTGTTGAATGGAGAGGGGTGGGGAGGGTCACCCCAATGCTGAAGATAACACATTGATTCCACTTGTTGAATGGAGAGGGGCGAGGAGGGGCACCCCCAATGCTGAAGATAATACATTGATTCGCCTTGATGAAGGGAGAGGGGCGGGGAGGGTCACCCCCAATGCTGAAGATAATACATTGGTTCCCCTTGATAAAGGGACATACCCTAATTTTTAAACACTAACGCATATTGTTTTTGACTATTATAACCGTTTTTGATAACTTAAATCATACTTTACTTAGATTTTATTGTTTCGGTTATCAATTTCCGTACATTCGAAGTGTTTTTGGTCATCCTAATGTTTTTAATATCACAAAATGCATTTCTCATATTTTTAAAAACGCACGTGCGTCTGAGAAGTAACAGTTATGCAGTCGAGTTTTAGTCTATTGTAAGAGGGTATTTCACCATTTCAAAGTCACAGACTCATGTTTTACTCAATTGTAATTTTATCCAAATGTGTTTCTGGTTTGTAGATTAACTAAACTTAGTGTTAATTTTCACAGGTTGAAACTAGGGTATGTCCCTTTAAAGGGAGAGGAGCGGGGAGGGGCATCCCCAGTGCTGAAGGTAATACATCGGTTCCCCTTGTTGAAGGGAGAGGGCACCCCCCAATGCTAAAGATAACACATTGATTCCCCTTGTTGACGGGACAATGGACGGGTAGGGGGCACCCTCCAACGCTGAAGATAATGCATTGGTTCCCCCTGTTGAAAGGAGAGGGGCGGGTAGGGGTACACCCTCCAACGCTGAAGATAAGACATTGGTTCCCCCTGTTCAAAGGAGAGGGGGCGGGTAGGGGTACACCCTCCAACGCTGAAGATAAGACATTGGTTCCCCTTGTTGAAAGGCAAATAACTTGCAACGCCTACATCCACAGAAAATAACCCACGGCCCCATGATACAGCGCTGGTTATAGAACTGTTTTGATTTTCAGTTGGCTACTCTGACGTTTGACAGTTTTGACGTTGAGGAACACATCACCTGCTCCTACGACTCTGTTACGCTGTACAACGGAAGCAGCGAGAACGCACCGGTTACCAGTGTACTGTGCGGAACCTCCACCCCTCAACCCATTGACCTCGCCCACACATCTCTCCTGAAGTTCACCTCCGACATCATCGTGCCACGCACAGGGTTTTCTCTCACGGTCACTTACACCACTAGTAAACGTGAGTGAGCAATGGGTATTCTTATCATACATAATTCACAACAGATTATCTGTGAAGGTATATTTTAGAGAACGATCTAATACCTGCATTAATACGGTAATATCTGCATTTATAGTCCGTCCCACAGGAACGCCTTTTTTCATACTATGGAATTTACTACAAGTTATTTATTTCTGAGCCGATTGATATCTAAATTGCACACAAAAATAGTAACTTTTTAAATTTTATTTCCATAACAGTTTTATTTGTCTACTTAGTCAAACCAAACTGAAATTATTAACAAATAACATTTTTGTAGGAGTATGGGACGGACTATATAGTAACCACCTATCTATAGTGATCTCGTTAAACACAGATATATCCAATAGCTACCTTTTGATACTAGATTATATGGCTGCTTAATACACCACTAGCGCACATTGATTTATTAAACATTGACTATTGGATGTCAAACATTTAATAATTTTGACATATATATATATATATATATATATATATATATATATATATATATATATATATATATATATATATATATATATATATATATAATGTATATAATATAGTTTTAGACTTTTTCCATTAGTAGCAAGGGGTCTTTGATCGATCCCAGTCGGTGGACCCATTGGGCTATATCTCGTCCAAGCCAATGCACCAGGACTGGTATATTAAAGGTCATGGTATGTGCTATCCTGTTTATGGGATGCTGCATATAAAAGATATCTTGCTACTAATGAAACGATGTAGCGGGTTTCCTCTCTAAGATTATATGTCAAAATTACCAAATGTTTGACATCCAATAGCCGATGATTAATAAATCAATGTGCTCTAGTGGTGTCGGTAAACAAAACAAACAAATGAACACATTTAGATTTGAACCGTTTCTATTCTGTGAACCTATCGCTGAAAAACAGTCACATTCCATACATTTTATTTCAGTAACCTTGCCAACGCCAACAACACTAACATCTACAAAGCAAGCTATAAAAACAACAGATGTAAAACAAACAGCACAATCATTTGAGAGCTTCGGTCAGAACATGTACACTACGTCAACAGAATCAACTGGAAGTTCCAAGCAAGAAAATATCCCCAAACAGGCACCGTCATCGACACCGTCATCTACATCATCAACATCGAAACCTGTTACGTACACACCAAGCCTGGACATTGCAACCAGTCCTGCTGATACGGAGACGAGTGCAGCTGAGATGTGTCAAGAGAAGAAACACGTGTTCATAGATAATACTCTAACACTGGTCTCTCCAGGATATAGCCAGGGGGTATATCCTAGAAATATATCCTGTGATATCACAATAGAAGCAACTAGTGGTCAGGTAAATCCTAATTGTTTTGTTTTAGTGGTACATGAAATTTATTTATTTTGGTTTAAATGTAAACAAACAAGTTTATTTCCTACGTTTTAGTTTACATATGGCCGCCACACAAAAAAACGATTCTACAATTTGACTTAATCTTCTCTGTAATATCCGTAGCTCAGATTATGACCTCGATTGATTTGTTTCAGTGCGATTTGATTTATACATACTGATTGCACTGTCGGGATGACAGTTGTAATGCCACGAAGTATAATATATATATTATAATATAAGATTATATAAAAGTATTGTAATATAAAGTTATACAGGAGCATTTTGCAGACTAAAATAATGTACAGGGCTTCATTCATGGAATGCCTATTATAGATTTTGTTTTTACAGGAAGGAAGGAAGAAAATGTTTTTACAGGAAATGAAGGTAATAAATAGTATATATTTTGTTTCAGTTATGTTCCACATGGATTTTTTTTTAAATGACCGGAGAGTATTGCTTTTATAATTGCAGATTCTGTCGCTTCATTTTCTGGAGTTTGATGTTGAACATCATCACAAGTGTTTGTGGGATAACGTGACAGTTTTCGACGGCTCGTGTAAATTGGGTGATCCACTTGGCACCTTCTGTGGAAAGACGATTAAGAACAACGTTACGTCTAAACATATCATGTGTATACGATTCCATTCTGATGAGATCATACCAAAAAAAGGTTTCAAAGCTTTAATAACTGTCTCCAGTCAGACACTACCAAACAATTCGACTACTGATACCTCACAGTCTGTTATCCAGCCATATTCATCATCTTCATCACCAGCATTATCATCATCTCCATATTCTCCATTATCATCATCATCATCATCATCATCATCATTTTCTTCATCTCCATTACAATCATCATCATCACCATCATTATTATTATTATCATCAGCAATGACAGCAATATCACCATCGACATTATCATCATCATCTCCATTAGAATTATCACCATCATCATTTTTATTACTATCATCAGCAACAACAGCAAAATCAACATCACCATCATCATCTCTATCATCGTCATCATTATCACAACTAACAACCACATATTCATCAATATTAGAATCATCATCGAATGTTTTACCATTATCGTCGAGTTCCATCACTTTCGTTTTGCCATCATCTACCATTTCTTCAGCATCACATTCCTTCGACGCAATAGCACCATCACCAACAACAGTAATGCAGTCGTCGATATCGTCTATCTTACCATCAACAGAAACACCCACAGGAATAACACTTTCTGGTGGTGGAAGCGAATTCCCAATTTCATCAATATCGGAAATGACTTTGTATTCAGTGAGTTTGAAGGAGGAAAAAACAACTCATCCTCCAGCTTCTCCAAAACACATAAATATATGCGTAACTCCATTGGTCTACGTGTTGGATAGCTGTCTCATAAGTTCGCCAGGATTTGATAAGAATGAATACCCACTCAACACAGAGTGTCAGATCACAGTGACCACAGCAGATACAAAGGTAATATGTCTTTTTAAAATCTGTCCAGAGAAGTATGTGTCATGTTTATGCTGATAAATTGCTATTTGATAATAAGTAGCTTAAACCCCAAACAACTAAATCACAAAACAAATATGCATTTAAGGCTAACAAGAATCTTAAGTGATGCTCAAACATATTTCTACTTTGTAATATGTCGACTACTAGGAGGTGTTTTTTTAAAGACGCACTCAACACATTTTATTTACGGTTATATGGCGTCAGACATATGGTTAAGGACCACACAGATATGAGAGAGGAAACCCGCTATCGCCACTTCATGGTCTACTCTTTTCGATTAGCAGCAAGGGATCATTTATATGCACCATCCCACAGACAGGGTAGTACATACCACGGCCTTTGATATACCAGTCGTGGTGCACTGGCTGGAATGAGAAATAGCCCAATAGGCCCACTGACGGGGATCGATCCCAAACCGATCGCGCATCAGGCGGGCGCTTTACCACTGAGCCACGTCCTGCCCCACTACTAGGAGGTCGTAATAAATTTCGTAACCTGAAACATTCTGTATTGTGGACATAAGATGAGACACACGTGATGATTTCAGTTAGAGATTTATAAAACATTCTATCTTGGACACTTCGGAAGTCTTCGGCATTTAAAATCACATATGTATATTTGTTTACAATAGCCGAAGCATCAGTGTGTTGCTGTTGGACTGCACGCTGGATGAATATATCCTATCAAAAGCTGCTTTTAGAGACAGATAAATCAGAATGATATATTCTTGGTCTGTTTTCCTGAATGTTAGGAATTCACTTTCTTTGATACAAATAACTATTTGAATCCAGTGATCATAGTCTATACAGTTCACATATTCAGCATACCATGGTCTTGTATTTATATATGTATGATGCGTTCTGATTATAATCATTGTTGAAGGGATATGTATTTGCCACACCCTGTATTAAATACAGTTACGCCTAAATATGTCAATGAATGGTAATACTGAATGTTTCCTATATATATTTATTCTTGCTTATTTTCAGTTCTTGATTTTAACATTCGATGTGTTTGAGCTCGAGTTTCACAACCAATGTCTTTGGGACAATGTTACAATTTATAAGGATAATTCTACAGATTCAGTTGAAACGATGTGTGGTCAAATGTCTGGACACCAAATACATGCCAACTCATCAGCTGTGGTCATTCGATTTATCTCCGACTTCATGGTACCAAAGCGTGGGTTCCTTGTCAATGTTTCAGCGGTCCCAAATCCTAGTTATACCACATTAACCAATACAGAGCTGTTCACAACGTATAGTACAGAACCGACTACAATAACTCCGCAAACATTGACAAATAATGATGAACACGTTACAGCAACCTCACCAGACGTAGGTAAAACGTCTTCAACAGGTCTTGACATGGATGTCTACAGCACAAGGACAAAGACATCAACACAAGGACAACACGTTGTGATTACTCTAACAGAAACAGCAACAGATTCATTATTCATATTACCAACATCTGTAGCATACGAACTGAAATCCCCGAGTACATCAATGCAGACATTTTTTACTACCCAGCAAGCTACCTCTACAGCTACTACAGAAGTCAGTGACGTCACTACCTCAATGACCACACTAGACGATACTACCTCAGTGGTAACATATCTGACTTCACTATCCTGGACGACGTCTGCACCACCATCGTCTCCATTAGCCACTTCAACTTTCAGTTCCACTTCTGCAGAAGTGTGCTCTGGAATACCTCTCATACTGGAATCAAAACATGGATACATAATGTCTCCTGGATTTGACATGAGTAAACCTTATCCGAACAACCTAGACTGCCGGTGGGTTATTTCAGGAGAGAAGAATAAGGTAAGGACTCACGAAGCAGGATACAATAATTTAGAATTGATATTAAATGCAAATAATGTACAGTTGATCATATACTTATATAAAGCGTAGGATAGTTGATCAAATTAATGAATACAGTAATAATACTTGACTATAGTGATTAAAACTTCCAACCTGCATATAATTATACAAGAATCTGGTCAGTTTCTCTAAGAATTTTAAAATTATATATTTTTTCTTTAGGTGGTGAAAATTACGTTCCTGTCTTTTGATATTGAATTCCAAAAACAGTGTGGCTGGGACAGTCTTCGAGTGTATGATGGACCCGCAGAAACAAATATTTTGCTTGGACGGTTCTGCGGTAATGTCAAACCTGAGCCAATTACATCGACTGGGCATTCTATAATGATAAAATTATCAACTGACAGAATCGTGCAGAAAGCGGGTTTTAAAATGGAATATAAGCTACAAGATGTCTCCACCGCCCTAGGTATTGTCATAGTCACGTGGTTATTATATATTAGATGCTGTAAAATGTCAATTGGTCTGTCTGCCTTTCTAAATGATCACGGAATACGCAGTAGCTATGCGGCTTGTAAAAATGCTATTTTTGTGAAAAGTACGCACGTTAAATATGTTGCTACACCAAGACTATCCTATAATGTTCAATTGCTTTTAAGAACTAAAAATCTCTCTCTCTCTCTCTCTCTCTCTCTCTCTCTCTCTCTCTCTCTCTCTCTCTCTCTCTCTCTCTCTCTCTCTCTCTCTGTGTGTGTGTGTGTGTGTGTGTGTGTGTGTATGGATGTGTGTAATACCACACACGAAGTATTTCTAACTTTAAATATACCTGAGAAGGGTTCATAAGGAGATAACTCATAGGACAACATGATGTAACAATGTATGTTTTATAAACGTTTAATTTGCAGCAGAAAACACGTGCCTTCCTGGCAGATCAGCGTGCAATAATGAAACGTGTATTCCTACCGAATGGTTCTGTGACAAAGAAAATGACTGTCCTGAAATGGAGGACGAAAAGGACTGTGGTAATTATGATTTAATAAAATTATATTACATTCAATTGTTACAGTAAATGTACTACTTGTATAATCTATATCTACATGTATATTAATTAATCAATAATTCATTCAATTATTACATTTAGTTTTACGGTAAATCTACTATTTGTACATCATAGTTATATCAATCAATCAATCAATCAATCAATTCAACAATGCAGTCAATCAATTCAGTAATCAATTAAGCAATTAATCAATCAATAATTAGATCAATCAATAATTCAATCAATCGGTCAATCAATCAATATATCAATCAATCAATCAACCAACGTGATTGATCCTGCTACACAGTACCTGTAAGTAAACTGATTCTGTCTGTCTGTCAGGTCTGTGTACGGTGTCGGAGTTCGCGTGCCTGGACGGGTCGTGTATTCCTCGGTTCCGCCGCTGTGACGGGGTGGCCCACTGCTCCGACCAGGAAGACGAACAACACTGCAGTAAGGATCGTTAAAGAGATTGGCCTCATTTTGCAGCTGTTGTAAGATGTTTCCAACACGGGCGTTTGGGTCCTGGCCTGAGGTTATAGGTGTATGGTTAGTACCAGTCGAAAGAAAGAAAGAAATGTTTTATTTAACGACGCACTCAACACATTTTATTTACGGTTATATGGCGTCAGACATATGGTTAAGGACCACACAGATTTGGAGAGGAAACCCGCTGTCGCCACATAGGCTACTCTTTTACGACAAGCAGCAAGGGATCTTTTATTTGCGCTTCCCACAGGCAGGATAGCACAAACCATGGCCTTTGTTGAACCAGTTATGGATCACTGGTCGGTGCAAGTGGTTTACACCTACCCATTGAGCCTTGCGGAGCACTCACTCAGGGTTTGGAGTCAGTATCTGAATTAAAAAGTCCATGCCTCGGCTGGGATCCGAACCCAGTACCTACCAGCCTGTAGACCGATGGCCTGCCACGACGCCACCGAGGCCGGTAGTACCAGTCGATGAAAAATCCGATACGCGCTACGCTATATAGCCTGTGGTCATATATATGAACACAGGCTGTATAGAGTCTCTCTTTATATGAACACAGGCTATATAGTCTCTCTTTATATGAACACAGGCTATATAAGAGTCTCTCTTTATATGAACACAGGATGTATAGAGTCATAGGCTATATAGAATTTTTAGGGGGGGGTTGTTATTTTCAATTTTTGCACCTTTCCACATAAAACCCAGCTCAAAATATGGAGAATCTAGTACAAAAAAATAAAAAAAATGAAATTTTGCCCCCCGACCCCAGTAACCCCCCTGTACATGGCCCCTGAACATTCGCCACCAAAATTTCCCCCCATTTTCTTATTTTCATAATTTTGAGCTTCTATAATATGATAATATTGGCTTATGATGCGTCCTTATATAGGTTTTCGATGGTGCTGAGTCCAAATATGGGCTCAGAAGTAATCTTCGAAAATCCAATATGGCGGAAATCCAATATGGCAGCCAAAATCGACAATTTTCTGGTATAAATGATCAATATAATATAATAATATGGTTGTCATATGTCGTTTTATAGGTTTTCGAGGGTGCTGAATCAGAATATGTGGTCGGAAATACTGTAGAAGCATCCAATATGGCGGAAATCCAATATGGCCAATGCTATGATACATCCGAACCACAGTATTTCCTAGCATAAACTTATTCTAATGCAATTTGTTTATTCATGGATGATGTATCATCATTTCTAGAAAAATTCGAACACGTCACAAACCAGCTTGCCTGCATAGTCAGATGCTTTATAGATCTTGACTTTTTAAAAGTTTTATACTGTGCAGGAGCACTAGTGGGACTACATCTAGTAGAACCATTCCTCTCGCTAACCACTTCCAGCAGCACGACATACGCGAAACTGATACCTGCCTTCAAACAACTATATGATGATATGATCAGTGCAGATCCATCTGACCTCATGAATGTGAATTCACCAGCATTCAAATTTATATCTCAAGAACGATTCAATCAGACACGATACGATGACGACATCTGTAAAGCTTTAGAATCAACCATCAATGGAATGAGAGAAGAAGTGAAAAACGTTCTCTCAATGATTCTACCGAAGCTCGCGCAAGGGTTCAAGCATCAGAAAGGAGATATGTTTGGATTTGGTGTAGGTCATAATGAAGCATCAGAATATGCCCTCGAACGCATGGACAGTGAAAAGCTGGAGAAAGCACCCATACACAATCTAACAGCCGAGCGCAGTGTCGGCTTCATAAATTATTAACTTCAGAGAAGAGGTGCTAAACAACTGGCATGTGCATCGTCAGTTCAAGTGAAATGTAAGTCAGCTGATTTGATAGAAACCCAGCCGTCAGGATCCTATACTAAATACACTAAACTTGTACAGCGCGGAGGAAAAATCCCTGAAATAATGGTAGCCTGGAGCAAAAAACATGAGGACTAGAAAACAAAGAGATTGCGAATGTGGCTGTCGATCGGAGAAGAAATAGAGACCTAGATGCGTTGAAAGCATTGGGAGGACCATTCATATCATGTGAACAAGTAGACACTTACACAAGGGATCTAACCACGAATGAAACTGCGAAAAATAATCATGTGAACAAGTAGAAACTTACTTGAGCAATCTAACCACGAATGAAACTGCGAAAAATAATCATGTGAACAAGTAGAAACTTACACGAGCGATCTAACCACGAATGAAACTGCAACTTACACGAGCGATCTAACCACGAATGAAACTGCGAAAAATAATCATGTGAACAAGTAGAAACTTACACGAGCGATCCAACCACTAATGAAACTGCGAAAAATAATCATGTGAACAAGTAGAAACTTACACGAGCGATCCAACCACGAATGAAACTGCGAAAAATAATCATGTGAACAAGTAGAAACTTACTTGAGCAATCTAACCACGAATGAAACTGCGAAAAATAATCAGGTGAACAAGTAGAAACTTACACGAGCGATCCAACCACGAATGAAACTGCGAAAAATAATCATGTGAACAAGTAGAAACTTACACGAGCGATCCAACCACTAATGAAACTGCGAAAAAATAATCATGTGAACAAGTAGAAACTTACACGAGCGATCTAACCACGAATGAAACTGCGAAAAATAATCATGTGAACAAGTAGAAACTTACACGAGCGATCTAACTACGAATGAAACTGCAACTTACACGAGCGATCTAACCACGAATGAAACTGCGAAAAATAATCATGTGAACAAGTAGAAACTTACACGAGCGATCCAACCACTAATGAAACTGCGAAAAATAATCATGTGAACAAGTAGAAACTTACACGAGCGATCTAACCACTAATGAAACTGTGAAAAAATAATCATGTGAACAAGTAGAAACTTACACGAGCGATCTAACCACGAATGAAACTGCGAAAAATAATCATGTGAACAAGCAGAAACTTACACGAGCGATCTAACCACAAATGAAACTGCGAAAAATAATTGCCTCTATCTTGAGGTTCGCTATGCAAGGGATACGGCACTATCTGTCCCCCAAAACAGTGACATTTTCAGATTTAAAAAACAAGAGTATAAAAACTTACCTTCAAAGACCTATGCAACGAACTTGAAAATTTACCTAGGTAATGTTACATCCAAAAACTACTGTTACACTCGAGGATTTCAATCAAGCACTGATCTCAATGGATGCATAGATCCCAAGATTCGGTTATTATGATAAAATGGTACCAAGTAATTACAGCTACATAATGTATTGTATGATAATGATACCATAATTCAGGAGTTTGCGTTCATTTTATTGATCATAGTCACAAATTGATTCATTGAGTGTATCGCCATTTTGGATTTCCGCCATATTGGATGGTCCTACAGTATTTCCCACCACATATTCTGATTCAGTACCCTCGAAAACCTATAAAACGACATATGACAACCATATTATTACAATATATTGATCATTCATATCAGAAAATGGTCGATTATGGCCGCCATATTGGATTTCTGCCATATTGGATTTGCAAAGATTATTTCTAAGCCCATATTTGGACTCAGCACCATCGAAAACCTATATAAGGATGCATAAGCCAATATTATCATATTATAGAAGCTCAAAATTACGAAAATAAGAATTAGGGGGGGGGGGGGAATTTTGGTGGCGAATTTTCAGGGGCCATGACTAGGGTCGGGGAGCAAAATTTTTATTTTTTTATTTTTTTTTGTACTAGATTCTCCATCTTTTGAACAGGGGTTTACTTAAAAGTCCAACTAACACACCCCCCCCCCCCCCCCCCCCCAATATAGTCTCTCTGCATATATGAACACATGCTATATAGCGTAGCGCGTATCGGTGTTCCGTCGACTGGTACTAATCATATACCTATACTCTCAGACCAGGACCCAAATGCCCGTGGTTTCCAACTACTCACATTAGAACGAGTAGAAACACACTGGGTATAGAGACACTGATATTCTAAAGAAAAACATGTATTTAATGTGTAGTTTTAGTAGTATATCAGCTGGAAACATCTTGCAATCGCGGAAAATTCAGGACAGTCCCTTTAAAACACTGTAGTATTTATCACTCGGAGCCAATGTTCATATACGGTTTTAATTCAAATTTCTCTGATTACGTTTATGAGATACAGTCGTTTAGAATTTACTAAAATAATATTGTTGATTCCCTTGTTTAGGGAATGGGTTAATTTCTTTAGGTATCTATTCTTATGAATAAAACAGATTAGACACTTTAAAATAAAATGTTAAAGTTTGCATTTATTTATAACTGTCATTTAATGACCATGTGTCTTTTAGTGAATATTTCATAGCTTCGTTATTGCAATTGTTAATAGGCTAATATTTAGTATAATTAAAGTTAGTATTAATTTGTTACGGTCTTATTTAAAGGCAATGTTGCTATGGTTATATTTAATTTGTTACAGCCTTACAAAACAAAAGAGAACAACCCCAACTCCATAAAATTACAATAAAATAACAACACAAAATGAATGACCTAAATATGTTTGTATTCCGATATGCTAGTAATACATTTAAATTATTACAAATATCAGACAAGAAGTATTTTTCAATATCACTGCAGCCCGCCTTCTAAACTCGACTACCGGTAACAGTGGAATTCTGCAAATTATGCAGGAAGGGGCGTGGTTTCCGGTATGCGCACACAGCTGGGATGAATCAGTTGCCGACAGGGCTTGTAGCGCTGCAAGTTTCAGGTTTGCATTTAAAATTAGAGAAATGCTCTAATAGTTATATTAGTTTATTATCTAAGGCTTCTTTCAAAAAATAACATTGCATTATTAATCAAGTTTGATAGATAGATAAATAACAATTTAACGTGTCCATATACCACTAGGGTAATATAAGATCGGTGGCCTGACTCGGGATGAGGGGAGGATAGAGTTGAAAATGGGCAGAATTTTGAAAATAGCTATTAGTAAAAAAGTTAATAGAATTTAAAAAATAAAAATAAATAAAAAGTTACAAGCCAAAAATAAAAAGAATTGACTGCTCGGCCGAATATTTATATAATTTGGAGCATTTTAGATGGACAGTCCAAAAATAAATAAGAGAAAGAAGAGACTATTTAATAATATTAAAAAAGAGAGAATAATTTCGACATATAATTTTGAACGGAGGTCTAAAAGTTTAAAGTCCGATCTTGGAGTACGAATTTAGTAGTTAGGTCAAAGACCTAAAGCCAAAATTAGCTCATTCATACAACTCATGTCTGGACAAAAATTTAAGTCCAAAGAACAAAATTAGACTGCTCGACCGAAAGGGTTTTAAAGTGATTTGAGCAATTTAGACGGGCTGCCAAAATAAAGTGCGTCGGACTGTTTACAAAAAAAAAAAAAAAAAATTAAACTCCAACTAAGCCCTTGGAACTGTTGGCGACTACGGGGACGAGATGAAGTGCTTGGCGTTGAACTGTGGCACCAGTTTCCTCCAACGGTGGGCTAGCAAGGTCTTAGCTAGCTCGACGTAATGGGCACCGGCGATGATCTTCAGTACTCTGTGGATGGTGTAGTTGTCCATGTCTTCGAAGAGTATTCCCTGTCTGTAGAGATCATCTCGGCGCGACGTCACCACAAGTCCAAACTTCCCGTCTCGTAGTTCCATGGCGTGGATGGCACACTCAACTCCGTTAGGAAACTTCTTAAAGTTGCCCTCAAGAATGCCTCTCGACAGTGAGCTGGTGTCCGAGGTGTCCCCGACCAAGTATCGAGCGTACTGGCCCTTGATCTTGGAGATGGCTAGGCTCCAGGCGGCGTCCCTGCCCCGGGCGGTCGCGGAAGGCCGGGCCTTGGCTGGCTGGTCACTACTCGGTGGGGTGACGGCCTTCCGCTTCGCAGCAGCGCCATCCATAGGGGTCTTGGCGGAGCCCCCCGGGGGTGGGGGACTCGACGCCGACCGCCTCGAAGGGGTTGGAACGGGAGACGCACGCCGTGGAGTTTCGCAGATCGCTGTGTCCAACAGCGGCGTCGACTGGTCCGCTGGCTCAGTCTGTTCAGAGGTATCTGCGTCGGCTGGCACTGGTTGATCGGGTCCCGGGGGTGGGGGCGGCGACGCAGACAGGACCGCCGCTGGCGGTTGAGCCGCCAGTTTAGGTACTCCCTGAGCCGTCCCTGGTGCAGGTTTCCTCTTCCTCCTTCCTCTTCCCTTCCTCTTCGTCGTGTTCGTTACCGCGTCGCCATACACCAAAGTCACGGTTGCCCGTGAGCCAATGTAAGCGACGCGGTACTCTAACATAGAGCCGTAGCTTGCAATAAGTCCTCCCAGGTGGGGGGGGGGGGGGGGGGGGGGGGGCAACTCGAGAGAGCAGAGCGACACGTCTTTCCTCATCGAAGGCATAGCTTGGAGTGTCAAGTTTGACGTTTGTTGTATGTATGTATGTATGTATGTATGTATGAATATCAATATAGTATCAGTATGTATGTCGAGGATGACTATTACACACATAGCTATTAATGCACTGGCACAGGGAATAATGAAATCCTTTCTGATCTCATAAATTGTGCCATGCCGTTGCTGGGACTCTAACCTGTGGCACCGAATCACGTGTAAATTGCAGACTAACCACGATGCGTTCTGAGCTATCGAGGCATCCATAACTCAACCATATGCATGGGGCCTACAGTCTACGCAGTCGATCCCGCTTACGTGCATGAAACAGTGGGCAGGCCTGGCACTGGGTAGTATGTATGTATGTATGTATGCATATGTATATGTATATTATGTATATGTATATGTGTGTGTGTGTGTGTGTGTGTGTGTGTGTGTGTGTATGTGTGTGTGTGTGTGTGTATGTGTGTGTGTGTGTGTGTGTGTGTGTGTGTGTCGGGTTTGGCTAGTAGATACGTAGATATTAACGCACTTGTACAGGATAAAAATCCTTTATTGCCACACAAATTGTCTCTTGTGCCGTTGCTGGCACTCGAGTCTGTGGCACCAGTTCGCCCAGTTCCCACACTACCACGATAACCATTCGGCCACCGAGACATTCTTTAAAATAATGCTCAGTTAACAGACTCCTTAAGTAATAACGTACATGAATTTGTGGGCAAACCTGGCTGGAACGAGAAGTAACTCAATGAGCCCACCGACGAGGATCGATCCTAGACCGATCGAACATCAGGCGAGCGCTTTTCCTCTGCACAACGCCCCGTCCCATGTATAGATGAATTAATCTCTATATATTGTTTGTATGTCTGGTTTGACTGGTATTTACATAGATGTTACCTGTTAATAACTATTTACACTTGCTATTTTCTCACAGTGTTTCCATGAATCAGACAACAGTTTCCACCAAAGATAAATCCTATTTGATACCCACGAAGATGAAGAATGTGTCCTTTCACACTGGCTTTACAATTAGGTACTTCATTTTAATTGGCAAAATCTTTCCTCTTTGATCATTATAAGGACAAGAATGTATAGCATAGTAAAATAATGAATGTAATATATTTGTAAGGTTTACAGACTTTGAATATATACTGGAATATTGTGAGAAATGGAATGTAATCAATGTTGAATATGTTCTGCAGTTCCATCTACAATACTAGAATATAACAGTAAAACAAATTTCGGATTTAGTTGCAGTGTTTCCATATTCTGAGAGCTAAAATCTGACGACTGTTTGTTTTGTCTTCTGCAGTTCGGATTGTCCAAGGAACAAGGCTGTGGTTTTATCTTGTAAAGCTAAAGGTATGGTTTATGTTTAATTAATACAGATATTTGACCTGATTATCAGCTATATTTGTGCACTGATACACTGAATAAAGATGTCTTTTTACGTGAAGAACATTGAACGCAAATCTAGTCTGAATACGTAAACTAAGATCGTGATTTTATGTTTGATTCTAACAAATTAGTGTTTCTGTGAGACAAACATGTGGGCCAAAACAGAACCCTGAACTTCAGTCAGTCTATAATGGTAGATACTCCATTAATGTTCATACTACTGCTGAGCAAACTGGAATCTAAAACCAACTCGGTATTGGATAAAGTTGAGTCGAAAAAGGGTACGAGAAGAAGAACAAGGATGAAGAGATAGATGGTCTGAAGCTGATATCCCTGGCACAATGGAAGAGTCTTATCATTTTACTGGCTGTTGGGATACTCCAGACAAATCTACGGATAGTGTGGGGTCGGCGGTGGTGTGGTGCAAGGGATTGTAATTAGTCAATTAGTGGACAACTTATGGTATTCATAAAAAAATACTTTAAAAACCCCGATGAAATGGTTTCTACAATTTCTGAACACAAGTAAAAAACCCCAATCTCCAACGAATCTCAATACAAAATATTCCTTTCTAGAATGCGGAAGGAAGACACAGCACATGCAGTCAGCGTTTGTAGTCGGCGGCAGCAGGTCGGTGAAGGGGGAGTGGCCGTGGGTTCTGGCGTTGCTGTCTGGTAACAAGACTATCTGCGGCGCGACCCTGATCGCGGAACAGTGGGTGCTCACTGCGGGACATTGCGTGGAAACGTGAGTAGTGTTAACACTCCTGTGTGATGTTGCATGCCGATACTACCAGACAGATCCTAAACGAAATCTTCAATAGGGATTTTGTACTCATTAACACTGCGGATAGAGACTGTGTGAAATATGCATACTTAGGCGTTGAAGGAAAGAAGAAAATGTTTTATTTAATGACGCACTCAACACATTTTATTTACGGTTATATGGCGTCGGGCATTTGGTTAAGAACCGCACAGATATTGAGGGAGGAAACCCGCTGTTGCCACGTCATGGGCTACTCTTTCTGATGATGATAATGATGATGATGATGATCGTGATGGCCATGATGATGATCGTGATGGCGATGTTGATGATGTTGATGATGATGATGATGATGGTGATGATCGTGATGGCGATGTTGTTGATGATGATGGTTTTGATGGTGGTGATGATGATGATGATAGTGGTGGTGGAGATTACAATGGTGGTTATGATGATGGTGACTGGTTTTTTTATTTGAAGGTTAGTGCAGTCCCCACAGACAACATTCTTGGTTGCTGGATTTGTGAATATGAAAGCTGAAAACGTCACAAGACTCAGAGTAACGGAGATAATACTGCACCCAAAACACAACTTTATCTACAACAGCGACATCGCCTTGATTCGCTTGCAGCGCCCTCTTCACTTTAATGACTACGTTCGACCACTCTGTCTTCCCAAACGTGTTCACAACTGGTCCCCAAACATCCCTTGTTACATTGCTGGATGGGGCGTGACACACGTAAAAGGTAACACAAGTACATGACATCAAAGTGAAATATTATTAAGCATAGAGCTACTGCAGAACTCGACCAGTTTTAAGACTTCGAGATTTTAACAAACGGCATACGAAGTCAAATGTATGGGTATTTTGTTTGTTTACTTATTTCTTTGTCCTTCGTATACTAGTTGTTCTTTTTTTTTTATAGCACTTACCCATAGCACCCAATCAACAAAACCAAACCTTGTAACAAAAGAGAAAAATGGGACTTTTTGTTGTTTCGAGCAGAGCCGCATATTCGACTGACAGTCATTCAAGCCAATTACATTCGACTGTATTTGCCAAAAAGAACTAAGGTTATTACTCAAGCTTGTTTTATATCCTATAAAAATGTCGTTTAAAGGTTGTACATAAAACGTGTGCTTTAGAGTAGACTTTACTTGATGTTAGTTAGTCAATTGTACATATCTGAAAGAACATATCTGAAAGAATCGAAGGTACGTTAACTGAGCAAAACATCAACTTGTTTTCGTAAAGGCATTTCATTTTTCAAACGTCACGGCCAATATAGTGCATAACACTTATCATAATCAACATACGTTGCAGCTTGCATCGCAACCATGTCAACTACAGTTCATGTACGTGTACCTGTTGATGTACTCATCAGTACAGATACATGCACACTTTAGGAATACCAACAGCCCTGAATGACGTATTACAAACTAAAAAAAAGGTTGATTGCTGATGTGATCAGGGTGATGACCTGTCTTGAAAGTACCTCTGATGTTTTCAGATATTCATTCCAACGAGATATCACAGTATCTGCATCACGCCAAACTGCACATCTGGCATCACAGCAAATGTAAAGCGGCCTACTCAGAAAAGATCAAAACATCGATGGTGTGTGCTGGTTATGACTATGGCCAAGTTGACGCATGTAAGGTAGGGTCGAATGCTGCGCTTTCGAGTGAATTTCACTTTCTCGTCGTTTAATAATCCAGTGAAATCAGGAGAGAGAGAGAGAGAGAGAGAGAGAGAGAGAGAGAGAGAGAGAGAGAGAGAGAGAGAGAGAGAGAGAGAGAGAGAGAGAGAGAGGAAATGTCATGTAGCTTGTTAGTGTTATAGCATTTTTGACATTAAATTTAGTATCATGAATCATTTCACAAGCAATGTATGCATTATACGATCATCATACAACATAATAAACTGATTCCCAGCAAATGATATAAGTTCTCTATGCTACCCCCCCCCCCCCCCCCCCCCCCCCCCCCACTATTCAATTTCAAAACATGGCACGTTTTATTGTTATTATTATTTTAATAAGCCATCACGGTGAAGACTATTGACGCTAATTTTCGCTGGTATTATACAGGGTGACAGCGGATCTCCGTTGATGTGCCTGACATCCGAGCGCGGCTGGGAGGTGGTCGGGGTGACGAGCTGGGGTGAAGGGTGTGGTCAGCCCGGTAAGCCAGGCGTCTACACACGGGTGGATAACTTCCTCGACTGGATTCACCAACAGACAGCCAGTCCGCAAGAGGGTAAACGTTTGCAGCATGCATTTCCTCTTTTCAAAACACCGGGGTGTAGGTCAGTCGATCAATCGATTAATCATTTGAATCGTGCTTACATCCACTGAAGGTTCAAGCACGACTGTCTTGGGTACATGCTCCGAGAATCCCCAGTGAATGTTTCCATGACAGGGGTGTGTGTGTGTGTGGGGGGGGGGGGGGGGTAATACGGCTATGGAATTTATAATTTGAATTAGAAGAGAAATATTTTTAATGCAACATAATAACTAAATTTACTATTAGAATTTAAAAATTTTATTTTTTATTTTTTTTGCATCAGGCCTAAATATAAAATGAATTAGTCGCAAATAGAGCGGGAAGCCAAAACCAAAACATATACACATGTATATTTAGACTGCATTCCAGTCTTTGAACCCAAATTTGCCATTTCAGCAGCAGTTTGTAGAAAGGTTGCCAAGGTACAAATCAACAGGTATATCTAGGAATATTAGGTTAAAATCCAAGTAAGATTAAAACAGAGATTAGGCTAAATAACAATACATAATTTAAAATTAAATACGTTTATACAGATATTAAACATCAGATGACAACTAAAATCATATAAAACCTATAAACCTTGTCGGTACTAAATATGACGTCATCACGATTTGACAAACACACAAAATGACGTCATGTAGGTTAAAGAGTTTGCGTTTACGGCTGTCTGTTTTTGGTGTTAAATTTATAACAAAATGTCATTTTAATGCAATTCATTATAGATTTTGTAGCAGAATAAAGAGAACTTTTGTTTTTGAAAATTATCTATGAAAGTGATTAAATTACAAAGCTATAGTAATTCTCAGAACAGTGCGTAAAGTGGTTTACATCGTTTCTATACAGGTTGGCCTTCGTGCATGTGCGTCAAAAATAAAGGTTTTTAGAGAAAAAATAGCTGAGGTAATAAATAGAATAACAAACTCGGTACCAGTTATTATCAAATTTATATCCCTCGTGAAATAATTTTCATTTGTCACTCGCTAAAGCTCGTGACAACTGAACATTATTTCACTCGGGACATAAATTTGGTAATAACTGGTAACTCGTTTATTATCCTCTATGTATTGACAGGTTTTTTTAAGAGTAAAAATCTCAAATGTTGCCAGGTTTCACAAAAATGAAGGGTTCAAACATTACTACTAGAGTTGTACAATACGCGTGTACGTTCTGATTGTGCCCGTACATTCCATTTCATTTCAACTTATTTTTGTACTTATATCCAATTAAGATTCAAGCACGCTGTCCTAGGCATGCAGCTCAGCTGTCTGGGCTGTCTGTCCAGCACAGTGGGTTAGTTAGGGTGTAGTGGTTTTACACCTACCCATTGAGTTGTTAAAACTCGCACTGGGTGGTAGCCGGTACCAGGTTGCGAACCCAGTACCTACCAGCCTTATGTCCGATGGCTTAACCATGACACCACCAAGGCCGTACCCGTACAGTCTTTGGTGCACGACTAACCCTAATTAGGGGGCACAACTCTGACTATGCTAATGAATGAGTAGTATACTGAATAGTGCATGTACATACAAATATATTGAATACATTGTTCATAGTGTGTTAGTGAATCGCTTTCGTATTTTCAGACTTTTTGGCACCCTGTGATTTCGAACACCCGTCTGTGTGTGGGTATGAAGATGTCTCTACGTCAGGCATGATGTGGACGCGGCGGAAAGGAGGAATGTCGTATCCCAGCCGACCATACACCGACAACACTTTCAAAAACACGTCAGGTGAACGCTTATTACTCCACTTAGTTAAAGGGACATAACCGAGTTTTTAAACACTAAGGCACATTTCTCACTATTAGAGCCGTTTATGATCACTGAAATCAAACATTACTTATATTTTATTGTTTAGATAATCCATTTCCGTAAAATCGAAGTGTTTCTGGTCATCCTGGTGTTTCTAATAATGCAAAATGCATTATTCATATTTTTAAAAACGCACGTGCGTCTGAGAAGTATAGGTTATGTAGTCGCGTTTTAGTCTATTTTTAAGGGTATTTCAACGTCACAGACTCTTTGTTTCACTCTGTTGTGTCCAAATGTGTTACAGGTTTGTACATTAACCAGACTTAGTGTCCATTTGTACTGGTTGAAACTAGGATCTAAGTGAAAAATATGCCTTAGTGTTTAAAAACTAGGGTCTGTGCCGCTAAACCCAATAATGTAATCAGGTGGTGGATATGGCTAACATCTGCGAAAAATTCCCTGTTACATTTTATCCGTTTCCCCAAAATATGATTGTGTATTACTGTTGAATTCTTGTGTTTTTTTAAATTTTAATCTGTACACACGGTGAGACGTAAATAAATACTCTGTCTGTCTGTCTACAGTATAAAACCTCTAATCTGTGTTGGTCAAAAGAAACAATGTTACATCAATAAAAATAAAAAACACGAAAAAAACCCCAAAAGTAACCTCAATGTGGCCACCAAAACGGCTTTGATACCAAGACGCATCGTTCTATTGCATCACTGGCGGAAACCGGCCTCGGTGGCGTCGTGGCAGGCCATCGGTCTACAGGCTGGTAGGTACTGGGTTCGGATCCCAGTCGAGGCATGGGATTTTAAATCGAGATACCGACTCCAAACCCTGAGTGAGTGCACCGCAAGGCTCAATGGGTAGGTGTAAACCACTTGCACCGACCAGTGATCCATAACTGGTTCAACAAAGGCCATGGTTTGTGCTATCCTGCCTGTGGGAAGCGCAAATAAAAGATCCCTTGCTGCCTGTCGTAAAAAGAGTAGCCTATGTGGCGACAGCGGGTTTCCTCTAAAAACAGTGTCAGAATGACCATATGTTTGACGTCCAATAGCCGATGATAAGATAAAAAATCAATGTGCTCTAGCGGCGTCGTTAAATAAAACAAACTTTTTTCTTTTTTCACTGGCGGAAGTACACACCTTCCCGGATTACAGAGCAGACCAGCCACCTACCATAAGTTATGGAAAGTCTTATAATATACAATACATATTTATGTTCATTATTTTATTTAAAAACCAACTTACGTTCACATTAAAATTATATCAATTGAAACTGTTCTTTTGAATATAACTATATTTCATAATGCTATGTTCATATTTATTTAACTGCAGTATATTATTAACGCAGGTCACTACATGTTTGCCTACATCCCCTATGAATATGGAAACTCAAAGGCAGTCATGGAATCTGCGGGTTTCCTACTCGCCGGTGATGCCTGCTTGAAGGTCAGCGTGTCTTTTCACGAGAACAATAACGCCATCTTGAAAGTGTATGAGCACAGGAATTCAAGCTATTCAAAACTGGTCTTGAGCCTTTCTCAACTTCAAGTGAACTGGAGGACGGCGGAAGCAGACATCAGTGGATATGCCAAGAAACTTTCTTTCATCGCACAGTCTGGTCACAGAACTGGTGGTGGCATTGCCATTGATGACGTCACAATAGAAACGTCTCGATGTAGTGGTATGTCAAACATAATTTATCAGAACAATATATTTTAATTAAGTACATTAATTTAATGCCATGACCTTAGTTAATAAGAGTAGGATAAATGTTATTGATGAACGTATATTTATTAATGAAACAAAATTGAAGAAGTGGTAACAATTCCCATACTTATACTAGTTGTATATTCTATGTTAATAACACGTTATCAAAGATAACTATCGCAAGAGAAATGTCTGGCTATCTATCACTCATAAAAACAACTAAACAAACATCATAACACAAATGCAGTAATATAATTTGTATTGACATAATTTGGCATTGTACAACCTTATACGCAGTGAAGCTTACCGAACACGGGTCACTTTAATATTATAATTATTCTCCAAGGCAGTGTCTGCCCTCATGTTCAAAACTGGTTATGTCTATTTTTGGCCAAAATGCGATGAGTCATCGATTTGGGGTTTTTTCATGTGTATTAAATGTAGTATTTTGGAGACATATATGTAATAGGAATGGCAGAAATCATTATCATATGAAAAAAGGGGAATAAAATTGCCTTCCTTTCTGAATTTTCATAATTAAAATATGTGTAGGTTTTTTTTTCTAAACACAAGGGGCAGGATTACAAAGCCTGTTTTTCTTAAATAAAGGTATTTAAACATTACAAATATATTAAGGCTAGTTACACACAAAAACAGGCTTTGTAAATTCAGACCCTTGTGTTTGGACATAACGAGTCCAGGGGCCCTATTTTCGAAGCCATCTTAGCGCTACGAAATCGTAAAACCGTCGTAGGTGACGTCATAGCTTACGATGATTTCACGATTTCGTAGGCTAAGATAGCTTCGACAATATGGGCCCTGGCTGCTAGCCCTCCGTGTAACATAACAAACATAACACACAAAGCCAATTTGTCTTAAACGAAGGCATTTAAGCATTACAAATATATGTAGTTACACGCAAAAGCAAGCTTTGTTAATGTAGACCCTTGCTTTTCGATATAACGATTTCTGGGTGTAAAATGTAGCAGATATAACCCAAAAAGGCTAAATTTCACTGGGTTTATTTTACTTGTCACTCTACTCTGAACAGGCGTACTGAAGGTATCGTGTGATTTCGATGGCGGGACGTTGTGTGATTACACCCAGGCCTCCGACGACTCGTTCGACTGGACTATCAAGACGTTCTCGCTCCACAACGCACTGGGCAAATCCAGCCTGGAGAACAGTGGTGAGTTCCGTACCCGGTACAGCAGGAGCCGTGCTTATAAAACACTCAAAATCTAAAGTCCAAACCCTAAGCCATCAAGATAGTATTCTTTAAAGACTTGTCATCACACCTCAAATGTTTGGTCTTCCTCTCAACTGCATCTGAATAAAAAAAATCCAGCGGGTCTCGGTGGTATAGTGGCTAAGGCTAGTAGGTACTGGGTTCGCATTTCAGTACTGGTATCAACCTGAAATGTTTTCATGGATCATCAAAATGGTGTAAGATCACTACATCAATATCTTTCTCATCAAATATGTTAACAACTCAACATTACCCCATGCCTTGAACAGACAACGTAGATAACTGAGATGACTAGCCAGGCCAGAGTGCTTTAAACCTTAATTGGATATAACCAAGAAACTCAAAATGAAACGAAACTCAGTCAGAGAGGTATTTAAGCCCCTATGACACTAATATATTTGCGTCTCCTCCCCCCCCCCCCCCCCCCCCCCTTCCACCGGAATCAAAACCATAATAAAGAATATATTCTACTAGGCTAATTGGGGGGAGAGGAGGGGCAATGGACGGATGGATCTGGCATAAAGAGTTAGTACGTTCTAATTTAACCCCCCCCCCCCTCCCCGATTTTGCCGTCCCCTAAAATTTGGCGCCCAAGACCTGGGTCTAGTTGGTATGTACGTCAATACGGCTCTGAACTGAATTAATGAACCGTTAAAATTATGTAATCATGTTATTAATCAAATATGATGTATTTCCGCGTGTATACTTTACTCGTACGTTTACTTTTACAGATCACTTTATCGAAGCGGATGGAATGTCGCGGACTCCTGGTGAGAAAACAAGAGTGTTCTCCCCTTTGCTCAATTCGTCCGTCCCACAATGCCTCAGCTTCGTGTACAAGATCGATGGGCCTTATGTTGGAATACTCTCAGTTTGTACTCAATCCGAGTTTGATGGAGAGATGTTTCTGAACTGTAACGTGTGGTTTCGATCAACAAGCAAGTCAAACGACTGGACAATAGGCCGGGCACAAATACCCCCGTCTCAAAATTTCCGTATAGGACTACAGGCCAAAAGAGGAACTGTTGGCGGGAAAATATCTGTAGACAATGTAACAACCAAATTTGGAAATTGTCAGTAAATGTACAGTTTAGTATGATGGCAAATTTGGTTTTAAACGGGCTCCTTAGATGTGCCAACTGAAAGAGATACAACATGATCGTATGTTACAAGGCGGCAATAATGCAGACGCATGCACCCGAACATCTTCATAAATCAAGGCTAATATTCGTTCCTCGTATTCAGCCTTGATACATGTCGTCAAGAAATCGTGCCACAAAATGCTTAAATTGCATTGGATGCGATGAGATCTGATTGCAACGAATCGCAACGCTCCTTATAGATTCCCTTGTTATTGTAAACAAAGATGGCAGCGTCAGCGTCCGGCGGTTAATTTTTGATATTGCTTTCAAGATTGTCACATGTTACCGATGCTGTGATTGGCCAGCGATGTCATCGTGTAAGGGACATAATCGGTGTTACACATTTTCTTCCAATAGAGGGCGCTAGTAGTGGATATCAGTAATCTTGACTACATGTATCAAGGCTGAATATTACCCTTGATTTATGAAGATGGTACCCGAAATACGGAAAGTTGCCCTTTTTAGGTTTTTTCTGTCTACCTGGACATGATTGTCTACTGTTGTGATTCTTTTTATACTGCCAATCCACATATTTTAGCCTTCGGACGGTCCATATGTTATGACAGAATAATCTATGCAGTAACATAAGACCCGCCTCGGTGGCGTCGTGGTTAGGCCATCGGTCTACAAGCTGGTAGGTACTGGGTTCGGATCCCAGTCGAGGCATGGGATTTTTAATCCAGATACCGACTCCAAACCCTGAGTGAGTGCTCCGCAAGGCTCAATGGGTAGGTGTAAACCACTTGCACCGACCAGTGATCCATAACTGGTTCAACAAAGGCCATGGTTTGTGCTATCCTGCCTGTGGGAAGCGCAAATAAAAGATCCCTTGCTGCTAATCGGAAGAGTAGCCCATGTAGTGGCGACAGCGGGTTTCCTCTCAAAATCTGTGTGGTCCTTAACCATATGTCTGACGCCATATAACCGTAAATAAAATGTGTTGAGTGCGTCGTTAAATAAAACATTTCTTTCTTTTTTTCTTTCTATGCAGTAACAGAACCTGAGCCACATTGTATGTTGTAAAATACCCGATACAGTTTTAAATCTCTGATCGCCAAAACCATTAATGTGTTCAAAATCGCAATCTCATCAGTATGAGACAGGTGGTATGGGGTGGAGCCCAGTGGTAAAGTGTTCGCCTGATGAGCGGTCGTTTTAGGATCGAACCTCGTCGGCGAGCCCATTTGGGCTATTTCTCGTTCCATGCAGTGCACCACGACTGGTAAATCAAATGCCGTGTTATGTGCTATCCTGTATATAAATGGCGCATATAAAGGATCTCTTTCTACTAATGGAAAAATATGGCGGGTTTCAGTGGCGGCTCCAGAAAATCCAGGCTCCAGTGACATGAGGTGGAATGCCAAGGGAACTTTGGAGGAGGTTTGGATGGGGATAGTAAAAAAGAAAGAAAATTAATATATAATAAAATTATAACTATCGCAACATTTTTTTTTGGGGGGGGGGGGGGGGGCGGAGACTATATGTCATACAAACTGTATGAGTGTAAAGAATGTTTTAACCAGGTTATCACTGCATCCATGAATCACTGTGAGGTGTTCCGCGTATAGGAGGACTGCTACTGTCCAGAACGGTTCATCACCCCCGTTTTGTAGGAAGACTGCCACTCCTAAGACTACTATGATAAATCTAAAGCTGACCAAGATAGAGATCAATGGAAAGTCATGATGACATGCCCTTATGAATCTGTGACGATAATATCAGGTGCATGCGAACGATAAACATATTCTGACACACGTATGACGTCTGCTGTGAGCACTGACATTGTATTTGTTTTATCCAGACGATAACTAATGTGTAAAAATCTTTTACCAAAAATAACTGGGTAAAAACCTTGTGCATGTATACAGTCAAGACAGACGTCGCATCAAACAGTTTAGTTGGTGATGCGTAATACGAGAATTTTTTTTCTAAATATCTTAAAAGCTTCTAAAAGCCTTTACGAGTCATTGAATATAATAAACCTGATGAAACAATTTTTTGTGTGTGCCAGAATGACACATCATTTAAAATCGGCATATAATCAGCATGCCTTAAGGTATACACGGGTCTGTATTTTTGTATGATTTCGTCTTTGTATTAATACAGATGGATGGATAGAAGGGATGGGTGTTTGTTCGTGTGCCTTTTTGATTGACTGTTTAGGTGTGTGCGCGCATGTGCTGATGTTTGTGTAATATATGCATATTTATGTACATACTGTTAATGAATTATTATACATACGTAAATAATAAAAATGCTGTAAATATACATGTATGTGTTTTTTTCTAAAAAGAAAACAAACAAAACAGAAAAACGTATGTATACTGACATTAAGAACTAACACGGAATGTACCGACTAAGAAATCTTTGCCAGGAATTTAAATTGACTATTTTTTAGAACATGTTGAAGTAGCATCTTTTGCTTGGCTTTTCGTTCAGATATAGCCAGTAAGACAGATTTTACATCTGCTATAACAAGTCAACGTTGTCAATTGGATTGGAGGAGACATTCGATTCTATCACAAAGGCTACTTACATATGATATTTTACAAATTTTACTATTTTTCACAAGTCAGCACCACACATACCACGGTGTTTAGACATGGGTCACTAGATGAAACGGAAAAAAATGCTAGTGGGTCTGTCGACATTGAGGTGTATCGTATGATTCAAGGGGATGAACCAATTCTAGTACTCTATCTCAAAGAAACTCGAAAAGATATATTTGGACAAACAAATCTGATGGAATCATTTCGATTCCATCCAGAATTTGTATTACAATTTTTACGCGATACTGACTTTTACTCCAATTTTAATTTGATATATCTGTGATATTTGTATTTTTGCATATTTCTTTACACTGTGTTTTAATTTAACTGTTGCATTTTTACATTGATGTTGATCATCACTTTAGATTTGCCTTTACCATAGTTTGACACCCAATAGCCGATGTATTTTTCGTTCTGGGGTGTCGTTAAACATTCATTCATTCATTCTATCACGTCCCAGACATTGAGCTGTATCGTATGATTCAAGGGTATGGACCAATTCTAGTACTCTATTACGTCCCAGACATTGAGCTGTATCGTATGATTCAAGGGAAACAACCGATACTAGTGCATCTATCGAAGATAATCGACACTCAACCTATTATCAACTTATTTGTATCATATATAATGTACAGAGAGAAAAGCTACAAAACCCTGGCGTGGATACTGGTTCATCTTAATGGACAGATTAGGTTTAGATTACATTTGATTTATAATTTCACACCATGTTTCCTTTGAAATATACTTGCCGCTTGATATCCGTTGTCAATGCCATTTTAAAAAAATTGAAATTATATTGGTGTTCTACCATTGCTTTTAAGTTGTACATCTTAATCATTGACCATATGAATTGCATCCAGTTTAGTGACATCGATAAATATCATATATATTATCAGTGAACTATTAACACGTACGAAACGGCCTGTTTCATGGACGGCGAGACGTAGCCCAGTGGTAAAGCGCTCGTTTGATGCGCGGTCAGTTTGGGATCGATACCCGTCAGTGGGCCCACTGCGCTATTTCTCGTTCCAGCCAGTGCACCACGACTGGTACATCAAAGGTTGTGGTATGTGCTATCCTGTCTATGGGATGGTGCATATAAAAGATCCCTTGCTGCTAATCGAATAGAGTAGCCCATGAAGTGGCGACAGCGGGTTTTCTCCCTCAATATCTGTGTGGTCCTTAACCATATATCTGACGCTATATAACCGTAAATAAAATATGTTGAATGCGTCGTTAAATAAACCATTTCCTTCCTTTCTTTCATGGACAACATGGCGAGCTGATAAAACAGAACCGTGTATTGGCATTAGCGTTAATACAAGCGTTTTACTTCCGTATAGTTTTCTATTGGGTCACTTCTAAAGTACTGCACAGCTTCAGTGTTACGTTTCCTAAAAACCCTGAGTTTATTTGCTATTGTGAACTCTTTTTATTTAAAAAATCCTACCCATTCATATTATTTGTGTTTATTTCCGCAGTAGTTGCACTATGTATTTGCAATTTGTAGGATTTTACGTTAGTGGTATTACAATATAACTATGTATGTCAAAGTCGCAAATATTTAACATAACATAACATAACATAACATAACATAAACGTTATTGTCGAAGAGATGGGAGGGACATTCCTGAGTTTGCTGCATTGTAAGATGTTTCCGACTAATAAAATATTTTTACGATTAAACTTACATATTAAATATATTTTCTTGTTTAGAATATTAGCGTCTATATATTCAATGTGTTTCTGGTCGTCTTAATATGTGTACGAAGCCCAAACTGGATTTTGTCTTCAAATAATTTCGTAGGTACGAAAAAATATATTTTTGGAAATAAAATGAAATTTAACCTACTACAAATATTAGAACGATCAGAAACACGTTTAATATACAGCTACTAATATTTTATGCAGAAAAATATATTTGATATGTAATTACAATCGTTAAAAAGTCTTTGTTAGTCAATAACATCTTAAAAATCGCAGCAAACTCAGGAATGTCTCTTTAAAGCAACTTTTGACAATAAATTGATAATACATGTTTATAAGAGATATAACTGATAACTAGCAATTCAAGAGCAAAACAGCAGTATTTAGCCAGAGCTTTTGCTATTTCATTTTTACTAATCATTAAACATTGTATTATTGTGTTAGACCGACTATTCTTGCCTATCGGTTGGTAGATAAGAACTGCTTTCACCTTCACCGTAACCGGAACTGCGTTTGGGTCACACTCTGACTATTTTCAACGTAAGGGACATTGCTGAAAATGGGTACAATGTAGGTCACAGATAAGCTAAGGAAAAAACACATATGCCATATATGTTTATCAGGGAGTTGTCTGTTTTACGTGTCTCAAAAGCACTAACTACACCCGGTAGTTAAGATAAAAGGTTGTGTACTCCATGATATACGAGCTGACAGGTGCATCTCTCCCCTTCAAAACCAAACGACGCCCATGTGTTGAAACTAAAACTGAAAACAAAAAATCATACAATAGTCCAGTGGCCTATTTCACAAAATATCGTAAGTTTACGTCTGCCATGTTCATGTGTCTGGCATCTGCGCAGAAACTCACATCATTACAGAAGATGGAGAATTTAAAGGACAAAATAAAATAAAATACGTGTACTTTTACTATATTTGTTGTACTATAATAGTAATAAAAATTGTGGTTTAGTCGTAAATTTACGCTTATGTGCAAGACTAAGCTTATGGTGTTTTGTGGAATTGGGCCCAGGCTATGTATTTGTAATGTTTGCGTAGCGAAACATTCGCGTGCATTCTAGGGATGTCTTTTAAATCATAAAATATATATATTTGTTTTTGTATGTCTTCAGATCATTGCAAAATATGAATCTGTTCTATTTAAGAGAACATACGACTTCTCTTGGATAAATCATTGATCCCAGGTGAAACACTTGCATATCAACAATGTGTGGACCGGCCAGTTGATAACTATTACGTGGGAATTATGCCAGTCTGCAGACATTACATATTTGTTATGTTCCATTTATTTAAAACATATGTTATTGGAATCATTGATAAAATCTCACTTTGTTGGCGACATGTGTTAAATTCCCATTGCATATAATATTGTATTCAGGGCTGTACCCAGTGGGGGAATGTGTGATAGTTTCCCCCAAGAAAAATACTAAAAACAACTTTTTTAGTTTGTAAATGTTCTTTTCTTCTCACTGAAGATCCTCCGTTACTGTGCTCTGATTCGTGGTGGAGTTTTTTACTGCTCCCTAATAGTAACATTTATCTGAGACTGTTAATTTTTAGTCTCAAATTAACGGATCAGAACTCACACAGACTTAACCACCAACTATATTGCATTCATAATAAACTTATGTAATGTAAACGTTTAAGACTGAATTATGTACATTTTATTTCTGAGATACTAAAGAAACTAGTACATTTATTTGTTGAATGTAAGTATCATGTTTAGTTGGTCAATCTTTGTAGATGATCTAAATATTAAATGCGACACAGTCATACTCTGTCGGCGTACTTCGTTTTGATGTTTATATATATATTTTTATTAATAGTCCAAACATTGATATCAGAGAGGTTTCGCAACAGCACCGTTACTGTTACGGATAGTCACGTGATAGATCACCATTTTGAATGTTGTTTTTAATGTCACAGTAATTTGCTTCCCGCTCTTTACGATTAAAAGGCCTGCTACATGTGATACATTTCGTAGCTAATATACAATTTAAAATAATAATAATAAATAACACTTCTGAAAATGACGTCATCGATCTGCGAAACTAACTAAACGTCTAGTACTGTTACTGAAGTATATTAGTTCTGAATTTACGGAATTTGTTTTTCTTAAACGCAGATGTTTAATCATTGTAAACGTCTGTAGTTAGACGCGAGTAAGCCATAAGCCGGCTTTGTAAATTCGGCCCATTCTCAGGGGCCGTAGTTAGGATTTTTTGTTTGGGGGGGGGGGGGGGGGGGGGGCAACTGAGTAGTTAATAGTCTAAAACTCTTTTAACAGTTAAGAAGAGAATTTTCTTTAAGTTTCTACAATGCTTTCCGGATTTTTTTCGGGGGGGGACTGCCCCCTTGCCCCCCCCCCCCCCCCCTCCTCCCGCTAGCTACGGCCCTGATTATGATTAGCTATCGATATTCGTAACTGTAACGGTGTTTGCTGTTAATAGAAAAATTATATACTTATTTGTAGCATGAAAACAGCAACAACATCAATAACAATTCAATTCAATCAAATTATATGTCATGTTTAACTCACATACGTTTTTATAAGCTGACACAGAATTATATTATCTTTATAAAGTAAAGTTTGTTTTATTTAACGACGCCACTAGAGCACATTGATTTTTTTATCTTATCATCAGCTATTGTACGTCAAACATATGGTCATTCTGACACTGTTTTTAGACGAAACCCGCTGTCGCCACATAGGCTACTCTTTTACGACAGGCAACAAGGGATCTTTTATTTGCGCTTCCCACAGGCAGGATAGCACAAAACATGGCCTTTGTTGAACCAGTATGGATCACTGGTCGGTACAAGTGGTTTACACCTACCCATTGAGCCTTGCGGAGTACTCACTCAGGGTTTGGAGTCGGTATCTGGATTAAAAATCCCATGCCTCGACTGGGATCCGAACCCTGTAGACCGATGGCCTATATTCTCTTTATCTTTACTTCCCGGTAACAGCTGCTTAAATAACAATGTGAGAATATCTTCGTCAAGTACTCAGAGGTAAAACATATATGCGATATAGTTTTTGAATAAATTAAAAACTGTGTCTTAACTGAAATTGTAAAGATCACTATGTAGTGTATAACAATTTGTTTTAAACATCTGAATAAAACTGTATTTATAAAAGTTTACTGTTTACCAATGAACTCTAACATTTTCAAATTATCTTTGTAGTCAGATTTACAAACCTATTATGTGTATTTTAGTGACAGTACTTGAACTATTCTTCGGTCATAGGAAAAATGAAAATCGGCAGTTCTTAGCACCTAGCGCTCTGTGCTTACATGCAAACTGGCTAAGGCTAGAGAACACTCGAGCTATGTGTGCGCGCGTGCGTGCTTGTGTGCGTATGCGTGCGTGTGTGCATGTGTGCGTGTGTGGCATTATAATTTATTTGACACACACCCATTCACACACATAGAATAAAGATTGTTTTCAAAAAGCCACATGTTTGCCTGACCACACTATAAATAAGAGGTCATCTGAAGCGTTATCAATTAGCGCTGACTTGACTTAGTTCTACAAACATGCACGTCCTCCATTTTACCGTTCTCGTCGTGCTTCTGCCAACAGGTATTCGTTTTACTACTAACAGAAATGTTTACATTAAGCTTAGTACATGTAGTATTAGAAATGTTAAAATTAAGTTTAACAGTAAAAATGAGATGATAAAAATTATAATGCAGTTTTACCATGCATCATTAAAAAAACTGTATTATTTGTGGTAATGATAAATCCTTTAAAATCGAATGTATTATTTATTGTTTGACAAATGTTTAAAGGGACATTCCCGAGTTTGCTGCATTGTAAGATGTTTCCGACTAATAAAATATTTCTACGATTAAAATTACATATTAAATATATTTTCTTGTTTAGAATATCGATGTCTGTATATTTAATGTATTTCTGGTCGTCTTAATATTTGTAAGAAGCCCAAATGGGACTTTGTCTTCTAAAAATTATTTTAGGAAATAAAATAAAATTTAACCTAGCACAAATATTAGAACGATCAGAAACACGTTTACTATACAACCACTAATATTTTATGCAGAAAAATATATTAGATATGTAATTACAATCGTTAAAAAGTCTCTGTTAGTCGATAACATCTTAAAAATTGCAGCAAACTCAGAAATGTCCCTTTAATAGAACTTACAACAATATATTATAGGTTAGTTTTATAAACTATGATGCGTACTCACGCCTGATATTGTTACAGAACCAGGCCAGGGCTTATTAGGGATCCCTCCCCCCTCCCCACTCCGTAAAAAAAACAAAAAAAACAAAACAAACAATAATCGGTTTCTACTCGAACCAGTTACATAATTGACGCGGCGTTGCGGCTTCCCCACCACCTGCTTTTATACTTTTTTGTTTTGTTTTTGTTTGTTTGTTTCTGGGTCGGGGTGATTTTTTTTCGTTTCAGCAAGTGTACCACAACTGGTCAAAGGCTGTGGTATGTGCTTTCCTGTCTGTGGGAAAGTGCATATAAAAGATCCCTTGCTGCTAATGGAATACTGTAGCGGGTTTCCTCTGCTGACTACGAGTCAGAATTAACAAATGTTTGACATTCAGTAGTCAATGATTAATCAATCAATGTGCTCTAGTGGTGTCATTAAACAAAACAAACAAACTGGGTGTTTTTTTCATACGTGCCATTTGATACCAGTTCAGTTGTATTTCATTGTTCTCTAGTATTTTCCTACGACTGCTCAACTCGTCCCGACGGAATTTACGATCGCGGTTGTCGTGAATTCATTCACTGTGAGAACCACGTGGCCACCGCTGTAACATGTCAACACAACCAAGTCTTCAACAGCAACACGGGCAAGTGTGACAAGTAAGTAAAACGTTTTCATATTTGAGGTTAAGTTACCTCTACCTGCTTCGTGGTTTTCTACAGAGCTTTAGACTGCACAAAAAGCTGAAGCGATGAAGAGTGTGCCTGAAATACGTATGCCCACAATAAGCAAGCGCAAATTAAGTACAAACATACTTACTTAAGCACGTCGTCCCTTCTGGAGCATAGACCATTGACTACAGTTTTCCAGAGTTGTCTGTCCTGGGCTCTGGTTTCAAGCTGCATCCAGGTGTATCCTGTCTTCTTGGTGTCCCCCTGGAGGTCCCTTCGCCATGTGTTCTTGGGCGGCCTCTTTTTCTTCTGCCTTGTGGGTTCGATGTCAGAGCCTGCCTGGTGATATTCGATGCTGGCTTCCGAAGCGTACACATGTATGACCAATCCATTCCCATCGTCTTCTTCTAATCTCATCTCCAGCAGCCAGTTGGTGTGTTCTCTAAGTACAAACATGCTAACCTCAAAACATTTCACAATAAAATCAATGGAATGTTAAGCTGAAGTTTGATTAAAATAACTTAAAATGCTTTTCTGAATATGTACAACTCTTTACCAGCTATTATTAACATTACTGCACTAAAAAGACCTTCGTGTGCGTAGAACAGACTAAAAGCTTGTTCTGCTCAAATTAGTGAGATATAAAGGTAAGATTTTCCATTTATGTTATTAAATTTTACACACGGAGCTAGAAACACAAAATTTATATGAATTTATATGGTATATTTGTGTCACATTCAAAAGTAAAATGAATCTCTGCATGTGTTTACTGTGTATCGTGTCGTGAAGCAGTATTTGTGTAACAGTAAATTTCTCCTTTCTTGCTTTCTTGTGACCCCCCCCCCCCCCAAAAAAAAAAAACCACACAAAAAAACAAAACAAAACAAACAAACAACAACAAACAAATAAACAAAACAACAAAAAAATAAAATAAAAACAAAACAAGCAAGTAAACAAACAAACAACAACAAAATGCAAAAAAAAAAAAATCAACAACGAAACACCCCCCCCCCAAAAAAAAACAACAACAATAAAACGACAACAACAACAACAAAAAACAACCAAACCCCAAAAACATGACAAAACATTGTTTAATCATTATTTCATTTCAACAAACAAACAACAAAATCCACCAAAAAATCAACAACAACGAAACAAAACAAAACAACAACAAAAACCAACATAACAAAACATTGTTTAATCATTATTTCATTTCATTTCAACTTATTTTCGTGCTTATATCCAATTAAGTTACAAGCACGCTGTCCTGGGCACACGCCTCAGCTATCTGGGCTGTCCGTCTAGGCCATTGGGTTAGTTATTAGTGATTAGTGAGAGAGAAGAGGGTGTAGTGGTCTTACACCTACCCATTGAGTCGTTAAAACTCGCTCTGGGTGGTAGCCGGTGCCAGGCTGCGAACCCTGTACCTACCAGCCTTATGTCCGATGGCTTAACCACGACACCACCGAGGCTGGTTTAATCATTATAATTTGGCTGCTAAATTAGCGTGTGACACTGAAATCAAGTATTACGTTTCTTTGTATCTTACATTAGACGAAAGGCGAGATATAATGATGACACCAATAAACAAATATTTGAGCATGTTCACAAATACACTGAACAGACACAACGATTTGACTAAGAAAACTTTATCTCGTGGCGGGGAATCGATTATTGATTTGTTGTTACTTTTACTATTATAGTGTTATTACTTACCAATTGAGCTGTCTGAGAAGGTAAAATATTAATAATGAATACTATTTCATCATTGATTACTTCTATTTCTTTTCGTTTCCTGTTCTGCCTTTTCTTCAATCGTTTTTCACAAACGTTTACTTTCACTTATACATTTATTTATTTATTTATTTATTTATTGAAAATTGCAGATGCGATTGTTGTACAATTTAATGTTCGATAACTTGTGCCTAATTATTTTGTATGTATTATATATTATGTGCAATAACATATGTTGTTAATCAAAAGGCGAGATGGGGATTTAATAATAAATCTATATATTATGCTCTGTCGTAACAAATAATTGTTATTTACACAGTCCAATCAACGTTCCACCGCCATGCGGAATCCTCAGAGACTGTACCACGAAAAGTGATGGTAGATACCCCGATCTGTCAGAACACTGTAGATCATATTACACTTGTATATCCGGAACCTTCTTTGGACACAATTTCTGTACACCAGGTAACAATATTTATATTTTAGATCACGAATTGTCATTGGGATAGGATCGTATGCTTTTAGTGACAGCAAACAAACTTAAAAAGTGCTGTCTATAGAACACGTACAGTAATGGTACACATATTTGAACCAAGCCAAGAACTCTCAGTCGGACACGAACTACAGCAAAAGTTTGTTTTAAGTTTGTTTTATTTAACGACGCCACTAGAGCACATTGATTTTTTTATCTTATCATCAGCTATTGGACGTCAAACATATGGTCATTCTGACACTGTTTTTTAGAGGAAGCAAGGGATCTTTTATTTGCGCTTCCCACAGGCAGAATAGCACAAACCATGGCCTTTGTTGAACCAGTTATGGATCACTGGTCGATGCAAGTGGTTTACACCTACCCATTGAGCCTTGCGGAGCACTCACTCAGGGTTTGGAGTCGGTATCTGGATTAACCCAGTATCTACCCACGACGTCACCTATGCCGGTACAAAATTAGAATTATAAAGCGGAACAAGCAATATCTTGTAATAGACTAGTAGCACTGTTGTAATAAGAAAATCGCTACTATGAAAGAACCTGATTGGAAGGAAATCATAATACAAAGAACAACAAAAAGTGGACTGTACTTTCCAAAAGGATGGTCACAACTACAAGAGGAATTATAAAAATATATCATTTGAGATCAATGAAATCTAAACGGAGATTGCAATGGATTATTTTGTTTGAGCGTCAACCAAATTCTAGAATTGCTTATGAGATATATTTGCCTTTTAAAGTTTTTTGAGAGTTTTATCCTAATGTTTCTTGCTATCAAGAGCTGTCAAATCCCGAACATTTAACAGCAAAAATACTTTCTCATACAATTTAGTTCTAGTTAAAATAGTTTGTAATGCAATATTATTTCGAAATATATATCTTTTACCGCTGCAATTACTGTCCGAAGCACAAACGATGACAAATTATTGTGAATTACACCTTTCAACATTTTGTAAAAAAAACCCTCAAATTTTATTAAATTTACTACGTTGAATTAAAGAGATAAAATCACATTTCATTAAAGATTTTGTTGTGACTGTAACCCCTAACAGCACCAAAAATTGTCCGAAGAGTATGCAGATTAATTTGTTGAACTATTTCCTGTTGGCTATCAGTAGTTATTTCACTGGTGGTAACCGTAGTCAAACAACGGCAAAATATTTAATTCATACTACAAAATCAGTTTCTCACAGTTAACTAATTACTCAATATGACTGTACCACTTCTCATCATCTAGAATCATTAGGCCAAATTGTTTATTATGTTTGACATCGAATTGCCTTAATACAAAACTAACTGAATTTGATTTTGAAGTAATAGAACCAGGGTTTTGTCTGATGAGACCTTAACCATCCAGTTCTCTTCTGTGAAGCGTAAATGTATTGTACAGTAGCCCAAAGTAAAACCATCTACTGTAGTAGAGTAGAAGTATCATCAACGAATAATCTAATATTACAATTAACATATCGACAGCATTGTTAATGTAAACCTAAAATAGGAGAGGGTCTAATACTGATCCCTGCGGTACTACTGCTAAGTCAGATGTATTCGCTGTACACCCATTAATCACTTCTTCTTCTTTTGTTTTGGCTATTGTTGTTGTTTGGTGTTTGCCTTTGTTTCTAGGGGTTTTTTCCTGTTTGTTTGGTGTTTGCCTTTGTTTCTAGGTTTTTTTTGTTTTGTTTGTTTGGTGTTTGCCTTTGTTTCTAGGTTGTTGTTTTTTCTGTTTGTTTGGTGTTTGCCTTTGTTTCTAGGTTCGTTCCAGCCAGTGCACCACGACTGGTATATCAAATGCCGTGGTATGTACTACCCTGTCTGTGGAATGGTGCATATAAAAGATCCCTTGCTGCTAATCGAAAAAGAGTAGCCCACGAAGTGGGGACAGCGGGTTTCCTGTCTCAATATATGTGTGGTCCTTGACCATATGTCTGACTCCATATTACCGTAAATAAAATGTGTTGAGTGCGTCGGTAAATAAAACATTTCTTTCTTTCTTTGTTTCTAGGTCGTAGTTTTTTTTCTGTTTGTTTGCCTTTTTATATGGTTGTTTGTTTGCTTATGATTTTCTAACTTAATCTTAAACCATTGAATATATTTTCCACTTATTCAACTTAGCTGTCCTTTATCTATCAAACGTGTATGCCAAACACGACCAGATGCTTTACTAATGTTACAAAATACACCACCGACCTTTTATCTCATCACCCATTGCATTAGAAAGGTAATTATAAAGACCCGCCAATTGATAAATGTTGGAATTATCAAGCCTTAAACCGGATTTCATACGAGATATTATTTCACGTGTCTAACCCTACTAAGCGGTCTGATTTCAATTTGTTGGATCCATTTGGTTAATTTCTGTATCACAACTCCACTGCTGGTGTATTAACGACATCCGTAAGAACAGTCTGTATGACATCAGTGTGTTTCTTCCTTCGTGGTCTAGTTCAAGTGGTTCCATCAGTATATGACTCTTTAGACACACATTTCTTTTCTGTGTGCATACACCAATATCTGAAGTCCACCCATATTAATATATCACTATTAACTAATAATTGTGCCACAATTTTCACTAATATAGTAAAGTACGCTTAAAACGAACATGCTTAGAGCGAACTACTGTATAGAACGAACTGATCGTAAAGTCCCGTTTTATCTCCCTATACATTAATAACCAACGTGTACAAATATGTACAACCAACTACTGCTATAACGAACTATCAGTGTCCCTTCCGGTTCGTTATTAGAGTACTTTTTTGTATATTTCTTTTTTTTCTTTCAGGAACGGTTTTCAGTGAAAAACTTCAGACGTGTGACTGGCCGAGTGACGTGCCACCGCCATGTGGTACAAAACACTAGAATCAACTCGATGAGCGATATGATTTGACGGAAATATGTATCACAAAAATAAAACGGAGCAGAAGATTACATATTTATATTACGAACATACCATTGCTGAATTTCAATAAATTAAATGTTACAATGTCTTATATTTGTTTTTAGTGCGGTATTTCTGTAGTCCTTCACTCGCTATTGTTTAGTTTTCAGCTACAGAACGAGTCCAATATAATACAGTATACTCAAAGTAGGAATGAACCGCCGAAAAGGGCATTACGTAGTGAGTCGCTACTGAGAACTGCGCTATGGTACGCTACGGTCGTCTATAAAGACGAGTTTAATACTCTTCTGAATACTGCGTGATATGCTGTAGAACACTGATATGCTATTGAACACTGCGTGATATGCTACTGAATACTGCGTGATATGCTGTAGAACACTGTGATATGCTATTGAACACTGTGTGATATGCTGCTGAACACTGCGTGATATGCTATATGATATTCTGCAGAACACTGCGTGATATGCTACTGAACACTGCATGATATGCTGTAGAACACTACGTAATATGCTACTGAACACTGCATGATATGCTACTGAACACTGCGTGAAATGCTATGTGATATTCTGCAGAACACTGCGTGATACGCTAATGAACACTACGCGATACGCTACAGAACACTGCGTGATACGCTACTGAACACTGCGTGATACGCTACTTTACACTGCGTGTTACGCTACTTAACTATGCGTGATATGCTACTGAACACTGCGTGATATTTTGCAGGACATTGCGTGGTATTGTACTGAACACTGCGTGATAATCTGCAGAACACTGCGTGATGTGCTGTAGAACACTGCGTGATAAGCCACTAGGCATTGCGTGACATATTACTGAGCATTCCTGGTAATTTACTGCATGGTGCACGTTGACACCTTATTGACCAGTGAATGATGGCATGCTTATACGCTCTGAACCTGGTGTGATGTTTTCCTATTGAAAATAATGTATTTTGATTTTATTTGTTTTCCCGTGCCGCACGCACACACCGCATCCAGTCTATATGAGCCTTCTGAAAAGCGTGTCGGTGCCAAGCACAACCGATAATGGGTGGACAGGCTATATGACATCTATTACATGGGAATTATGCTAGTCTGCAGTCAATTCAAATTTATGTTGTGTATCTTTTACTTGGATTACATTTTATTGACATAAATATTACAATCACCCAAGCCGGAATCGTCTACCATCCAGCATTTGAGAAGGGCCAATACAGCATAAATCCCCTTGTTTTCTTCGAGACACAATTGAAATTTTGAGTAAAAGTCAGTATCTATCTGTGATATTTGTATTTTTGCACAGTTCTTTACACTGTTTTTATTTAAATCTTGAATTTTTATATTGATGTTGATCATCACTATTTGTATGCATTACCATAGTTTGACACCCAATAGCCGATGTATTTTTCGTGCTGGGGTGTCGTTAAACATTCATTCATTCATTCATTGATCTCGCAAGCAGTTAGACCATCTCTTTTCCCAGCTTTAGGACAGCAATTCAAGACTGGTGTAGACGTCACAGACAAATGGTGGTGGGTACTTTATCATCGTCCAGGTGAGAGATTTGTAGATGCCAACGTCAACTAGGATCAGATATGGCGGTGGAACATTGATGGTGTGGGATGGAATTTATTTGAACTACAGGACTGCTCTATACGCAAACCATGGACACATGCCAAGTATCAGGTATAGAAATGGGATTTTGCAGCTTTTAGTCCTTCCGTCATTTTGCCAAATTGGTTCTGGTGCTCTTTTGCAAAACACAATGCCAAGTCCCACCATACCTGGGTTGTAAAAGTTTTCCCCATACAAAATGGTGTCCAGTGTATGGCATGGCCGGCATTCTCACCATATGAGTCAGATGTTGAACATGAATTGATGGCACGATTGAGAGACAATCATAGACAACCTGCAAATGTTCAAGAATTGGGACAATTCCTCCAGGCTGAGTATCGGGCTACACATCAGTTCTTTCGACATCTAATCAACAGCATGCGCCGACGATATGTTGATCGTATACGAGCGAGAAGTGGTTTCACTCGTTATTGAAATGGTAGCGTTACATATAGGAGGTGGGGTGTTTTTGTGTTTTGTTTGGGTTTTATTACTGCTAGCTACTCATAAGTGATTTAACATTTTCTTCACGTGTCTCCAGTGCTGATTTATGCTTTTGGTACACAGAATTAACCAAACGTTATTGCTATGGATTTTGTACTAATGAACGTACTGTATGGTAACACTGACACATAGACATGAGCAGGCTGCCATACGTTTTGTTTGGGTGTTGCCTAATGATATTGCCCGTGCGCAAAAACACGTGCATACACGTCCTTCACATTTGAAGTGCGTTATCGTTGATCACAAACGTGCGTTTTATTGTCTACCTATGATATGGTAATAGTTCGCCTCTCACTGGTTGTTAGGACGGGATTTAGCTCAGTCGCTTGAGTGTTCGCTTAAAGGGACATTCCCAAGTTTACTGCATTGTAATATGTTTTCGACTAATAAAATATTTCTACGATTAACCTTACATATTACATATATTTGCTTGTTTAGAATATCAGTGTCTGTATATTCAATGTGTTTATGGTCGTGTTAATATTTGCAAGAAGCCCAAACTGGATTCTGTCTTCAAATAATTTCATACGTACGAAAAAATGTTTTTTTTGGAAATAAAATGAATTTTATCTTAGTACAAATATTAGAAAGAACAGAAACACGTTTAATATCCAGCCACTAATTAGTTATGCAGAAAAATATATTTTGATATGTAATTACAATCGTTAAAAAGTCTCTGTTGGTCGATAACATCTTTAAAATTGCAGCAAACTTAGGAATGTCTCTTTAAGGTGCTTGTGTCGCAGGATCGAACTACCTCGGTGGATCCATTCAACTGAAGGGCCTTCTTTCTCGTTCTAACCAGTGCACCACAACTGGTCAAAGGCTTTCTTATATGTGGGAAGTTGCGTACATATATATATATATATATATAATGTGCATGAAACAGCTCGAAGAAATGCAACCAAGCAGTTGTTGCAGCGATTGTATACTTTGTGCAAGATAAAAGGAATATTCGGGAGAAATCACATTCAGTGTTCACCATAAAAGGCCAGACGTTCAGTTGCAAATCAATGCCACTCTGTGCAGTCCAGAAGTCAGAAAAACACCATTAGTTTCATGCAATTTCGTCATGCCACGCTTCAGTGAAAATGAGAGATGGCGAGTCATAGGGATGCATGAATCTGGGACCTCGCAGCATGACGTCGCACGTCAATTCAACATCCACAGAAACACCATATGGCACTTATGGCAACGATATCAACCCCTCGCCAAGATACATGGATCCTAACCACGCATCTGCGAAACAGGCATTCCCAGGAACTTTCGGTGCCAGGCCTGTATCATTGCTCAAGGTTGACACACTCGCTACTGACTGTGTGAACTTCGCTCTTGACCCCCTCTAGTGATGTGGGTCATTTGCATATGGCAGGTGCGCCCTTTTCATGGATTATTGCTCGTTTCCATACCTTCGGACAATTCTCTTTCCATATTATAACGTTTCATACACGGCAGTAAAAACTTATCATCAATTATCTTTGTCTTTTGTGTGTCACAATAACTTTTGCCTTTTAGTATATATATATATATATATATATATATATATATATTGTGACAAAATCCCCACGTCGTTGTTACGCAACTGTGGTGATATACCTGGTATTGTGTGATTCGTGTCGAGCGGTGGCCACTCTTTCCCCAGTATTTGTACTCTCTTTATTCTGTATTATTTGTCTCTTTCCTGTACTATATATCTTTAATCTGTATCTCTTTTTTGTACTATATCTCTTTAATCTGTAATCTATATCTCTTTCCTGCACATTACCTCTCTACACTAATCTATATTTCTTTCCTGTACTATATCTCTTTAATCTGTACTATGTATTTCTTTCCTGTGCATTACCTCTCTACTCTAATATCTATATTTCTTTCATGTACTATATCTCTGTAATGTGTTTACTTACAGTGGCCTAATTCACAACACAGGTTGTCAACAGAAAATAATTTAAGAAATTTAAGAAATGTATTCTCAAATTGGTAGATGGGAGGCACACAAAGTGCAAGATAAATAAAGAGTAATTATTACAGTAACTGTCCTGTAATATGAAGTAATTAAATGAAAGAAGAACAAAGTCAGGTAGAGTTAAACTCAAGAAATGTATTCTTATAAATAATTAATAATATTAACAACAGCAGTATAATAGTCACAATATATTAACTACACAAAATACATCAATTTAGTATTTAGAATTAAATTATGATTTCATTAATAAACTTTCTAATACCTTATATAGTTCATTTATTTATACTTATTTACACAATTCTAAGTTTTATGTTACCCCGTCACTCAGTTCGTCAACCGTCACTACGTCAAGGAGAGGGACGTAACTTTAACGTGAACCTAACGCTGTGAAAATCTGTAATCTATGTCTGTAATCTCTAAATACTTTTCTTTGTCTGTTCTGTGTGTATGTGCTGTATCTGTGTGATAATATTTCTGTATTTCTTTATTTTCTGTTACCTTTTTCTGGTTTTTATTTTTTTGCAATCTGTATGGTCCGACAAACTGAACGCCAACCGTCATGACGTCGCGCTTTTTATACCCCGTACCAACCCCTTATTTAGGCAAAAAGGTCGGATAAAAATAGGAATATCCCATATACGGTAATAAAGGTCACGATAAAAATAACGATCCCTCCAATATGGCGAAGGTCATGTTATAAATAGCGCACACTATATAAGGCAAATAATGTCAAGTTAAAAATAGCACTAAGTCGTAAATGCCGGAAATTAGAAATTAATAAATACAATAAACTAATGTTTAAGGAAACCACTATTTTTCTAATAACTACTATACACTAGCATATTTAAATAATATTCTAAATTATCTAAACAATAGTCCGTTTACAAACCTAATTAATATAGCAACAGGCTGAAAATCGGTCATATGTAAAATTCAAATATGGCGGCTTACATGCAAATAAAACTGTGCTATTTTCACAGCTTCAACTGGCTAGAAATGGTAAACATGGTAACGACAGGTAGTGATTCATACATGTTTCGATTACATAAAAATTATGTATTATTTCTTAAATAGTAAGAGTAATAGCGACATAGAATATTTTAATATTTCCCCTGAATAACGATTTCTGAACCGCTTGTCTGCGGTCCGTCAAATAACCGCGAAGGCCCTTAATGGAGACTTCGTCATCAAACAACATTAATAACTACTAAACGTCCACATTTTGTTACAATACACACACACACACACACACAGACATATATATATATATATATATATATATATATATATATATATATATATATATATATATATATATATATATATATATATATATATATATATATATATGATCCCTTGCTGCGTTAGGAAAAATGTAGCGGGTTTCCTCTGATGACTACGAGTCAAAGTTAGCTATGTTTGACATCCAATAGCCGATAATTGATTAATCAATGTGCTTTAGTGGTTTCGTTAAACAAAACAAACTTCTTCTCACTGGTTGTTGAGTAGAAACTGCTGTGAGCCCAGCCGGTCGTAGTGTTTTATACTGATTTTCAGTCGTTTATCAATGTGCGCTGTTCAAATCTCATTTTTGTTAATATATACAAGCTTTACTCAATATACTGTGGAATGCAAATCACTCACCTGTAACTTATGAGGGGAGTGACTTATCACTTGTCTGAAATTTTCAAATGTGAAGAACCGGCATACCAGCATACATGCCAGATGAGTTTCGAACAACGCACAGCCAGACACAGATGTGACATAGACGACATTGAAGGTTTGAATTTTATACCACTGTATACAGATTTAGGCGATCTAAACGGTTCTGTGTGTGTGTGTGTGTGTGTGTGTGTGTGTGTGTGTGTGTGTGTGTGTGTGTGTGTGTGTGTGTGTGTGTGTGTGTGTGTGTGTGTGTGAACGCTATGGCAAGGCGAAGGCTGCCAGATTTCAAGAAATTGCAGATTATTGTCACGTATAACACTGGTATTTCGTGTACAGCAATTGGCAGACAACTGAATATTAACCACTCTGTCATTAGTCATTTGATTAAAACCCCCCAAAACATTCAAACTCATGATGTCAAGGATAGGCCAATATCTGGATGACCGGAACAAACTCATGCCCGTGAAGACCGATTCTTAGTACGCCTTTCAGGATGATCCTCACCGACTAACAGCTGAGTGTTAAACGGACAGTCCTGAGTTTACAACCATTGTTTAGCTTAGTAACTGGTTTAACGTGTCCATATACCACTAGGGTTTCGAACACGCCTATCCCGAGTCCGGCCTCCAATAGGATCGGGGGTCTTACTCAGGACAGGGATAACAACCATTGTAAAATGTTTCCGACCAAAAGAACCTTTTCGATGACGTAACATGCAACTTAAATACATTTTCGTATTTAAAATGTCAGTGTCTGTATTTACTAGGTGTTTGTTGTAGTCCTAATGCATGTAGTAGCCCAAAGCGGATTGTACCGGATTTCGTACGTACGAAAAAATATATATCACAAATTAAAGTAAAAACTGAGTGCTACAAACATTTGTATACGATCGCAAACACATTTGATATACAGACACTGGTATTCTAAACAAGAAAATGTATTTAGTATGAAATAATAGTCGCCAACAAGGCTCTGTTATCGCAAACATCTTACAATGGTTGCAAACTCAGGATAGTCCCTTTAAAGAAAGTAAAGTAAAGTTTGTTTTATTTAACGACGCCACTAGAGCACATTGATTTTTAATCTTATCATCGGCTAATGGACGTCAAACATATGGTCATTCTGACACTGGTTTTTTTTAGAGGAAACTCGCTGTCGCCACATAGGCTACTCTTTTACGACAGGCAGCGAGGGAACTTTTATTTACGCTTCCCACAGGCAGGATAGCACAAACCATGGCCTTTGTTGAACCAGTTATGCAAGTGGTTTATACCTACCCATTGAACCTTGCGGAGCACTCACTCAGGGTTTGGAGTCGGTATCTGGATTAAAAATCCCATGCCTCGACTGGGATCTGAACCCAGTACCTACTAGTCTGTAGACCGATGGCCTAATCACGACGCCATCGAGGCCGGTATCCATTTAAAGAGTGCGACGGCAGCACACAACAGGGTTTCTATACCCACTGTCTGGAGGAGGCTACGTGTTGCAGGCGTGAGCGCTTGGAATCCAATCGGACGTTGCCCACTGGAAACTGAGGGCATGGAGAATGGTACACCTATGAGATGAAATTCGGTTCCTGCTCCGCAAAACGGACGGTTGACCTAGAGTATAGAGATCTAGAGGCACGGCTTATGACCAGTAGAACGTTCTCGAGAAAGATGCTCTTGGTAGAGGTTCAGTCACTGTCTAGAGGAGCATCTCCACTGACTTTAACCTAGATAAGGGGACTGTACCTGAAACACTCAGTGGGCCTAAAATACCAAAAAAATAATGCCATCTGGGATTTTCGTTCGTCGTTTTGACAGTCACGTATTTGCAACCTATCCAACATCGAGACGCAGTGTGGGTATACCCGATTCTGACCCGTGACAGACTTAGACGTTGGTTGACATTTACAGATGACATTACTGACCACCAGTGTCCGTTGTGGAACAATAGTTGTAAGCTGTATGGTAAATGCTCATTTTCATGTTAGTTGTTGAAGCGTTAATAAAATCTTCATGACATCATCAGAATTTCATTTCTTTCAATATTGTCGATTGCAATCAGACACGTGAACAAAACATCATTGGTATTATCATAGTATGGGACGGCCTGTGCGTGTCTGTGAAAAAATAGGGTGGTGCTTAACTTTTGCGCAGGTGTATATGATTACGGTTTATTTAACCCTCTCCATATAAATATAAATATAATATATATATATATATATATATATATATATATATATATATATATATATATATATATATATATATATATATATATATATATATATATATATTGGTATAATTTAACTAGTATATATCTTTACTTATACAAAATAGAAATACGCTTAAATCGGGGGAGCAGACGAAAAATGCCAAATGTGGAAAATGTAAAAGCATTTGGTCCTTTTATATAATAACTAGATATATAGTTTCTCTCGATATATGCAGATTGGCAATTAAAAATGTAATGGAACTCATCACCAAAATCTATATTACATAAACGACATATATTATGTTCTAGCTCTAACAGTAGGCTACCATCTGCCAGTTTTTAACGAGTGGTTTAACATTGTCAGTTCTAAATGTATATATTACTCGGGCAATTTTAGTAAATATTTTTGTAGTATAATTTCCTGCTTAAACATAAAGTAAAGTACACTTATAACGAACATGCTTATAACAAACTACTGCATATAGCGAACTGATCGCAAAGTCCCGTTTTATCTCCCTATACATTAATAACCAACTTGTATAAACGTGTACAACGATCTACTGCTATAACAAACTAACTATGATGGTCCCTTCCGGTTCGTTATAAGAGTACTTTACTGTGTTGTAATTAGGTGAGCAATTTATTAGTTTAAGCCCATATTTAACGTATTGTTGTTCTATCGCCGTGTCCTAGTGTTGCGAGTAGAGGGAGGGAAATCAATGTGCAGCGTTATCATTAAACAAAACATTCCTTTCTTTTCCTTCCACACACTCAATTACTCAAAATATTGTTTAACCTATAGGTCTACGCCGTTTACGACTCTGTAAGAACCAATCTAATTAAAATTAGCTTCACTGGTTAATTACTATTACCTGTGGATCTAACAGCACCCCGTTGGAACTCATGTCCAGTTGACCTTTCATTCGACCAATCAAAACCTTACTTGCAAAATCATGCCAGTGATTTGAAAATAATTTGAAAACATTCGGGATTATGCCGAGGGTATATGGAATGATTCGGTTTAATTACGGAGTATGCCGGAAACTAATTTCAATATAAAAGTTTATATAAAATTCGTTTTAGGACGAAAAAAACCCGTGATGGTATGGCCATAAAATCTGTTTATACTAGTATACAATCCAGAGTTTATTACTGCACTTTTTCCCCGTTTTTTTTAATGTGGAAGTAAACCAACAAGTTCGCTTATTGCATAAATAGTCTCGCCCGATATTTTTGAATTTGTATGCTCCCGAATAACGCTACAAAAGGCGAAGTGTAATTTGTCGATATTTAAATTGTTATTTATAGATGAAATGTCACCTGGACATGGGAGTCCACGCAATGCTGTTAGATCTACTGGTAGACCAGTAGAACTAATTTTAATCAGATTGTGTAAGAACACACCATCTGCGTCTGGTCTACAACAGTCTGGCTTGGCTTCAGGCAACCTGCAGCGTGTCACAGAGTTTATGGGAACCAGGGTTAAGAGAAGAAACACTCCCTAGTGACCCTGGCGTTAAGAAACGATTACAGTTGTCGTGAAGTCGTGTCTCATACTATAAACTGAGCGGTCGCCTGAAGTGTTATCAGTTAGATATCGGACTTGACTAAGTTCTACAGACATGCACGTCCTCGCTTTTACCCTTCTCGTCGTGCTTTTTCCAGCAGGTATTCTTTAACTTTATTATAAATTAATTAAGTTAAATGCACAAACGTTTAAAGGGACATTCCTGAGTTTGCTGCATTGTAAGATGTTTCCGACTAATAAAATATTTCTACGATTTAACTTACATATTGAATATATTTTCTTGTTTAGAATATCAGTGTCTGAATGAATGAATTAATGAATGTTTAACGACACCCCCGCACGAAAAGTACATCGGCTATTGGGTGTCAAACTATGGTAAATGTAAACACAATTTGATGATCAACATCAATATAAGATTCAACAGTGAAATTAAAACACAATGTAAAGGACTGTGTAAAAATACAAATATCACAGGAAGATATAATTAAAATTTAGAATAAAATTCAGTATCACGTAAAAATTGTAAAATAATTTCTGGATGGAATCGAAATGATTCCATCACATTACTTTGTCCAAATAAATCTTTTTGAGTTGCTGACAAATGCTTACACTCCACCAAAATGTGTCGCACAGTCAGAAGACACTGACAGTGCTCACACTGACGTGGAGGATCTTTCTTTCAGATAAATGAATGGGTCAAATAAGTATGACCGATGCGGGCACGACACAAGACAATTTCATCCTCCCTGCACTGACTATAGGAGGACTGCCACTCTCCCAAGACTGGCTTGATAGAATGAAGCTTGTTCGCAACCGCATCGTCCCAATCATGTTGCCAAGTCGAGAAGATAAATTTGTTGATATTATTTTTTTTAAATCAGTATAAGGCACACCAACCCTGGCATGAGGCAAATCCAAAGCAGACTTGGCAGCTGAATCTGTCATTGCATTACCCTTGATGCCAACATGGCTGGGCACCCAACAAAATACAAAAACTTTAATGGCAATGGATAAAAAGACACACTTTCGTATCACCATCCCAATTAAGGGATGGTCCAGCTTCATATTACGTAAAGCTTGGAGACACGAAAGTGAGTCGGTAAAAATAATAAATTTGGATACACTAGAATCTTTGATTTCAGCTAAGGCTTTAATGACTGCCCAAACTTCAGCACTAAAAATTGATGCCGAGTCAGACAATCTCATGGAAAGTATTGTGTCTGATGGAAAAACTGTAGAACAAGCCACAGAATTCCCATCCCGTGATCCATCTGTATACACAGGAATGTAATCACGGTACTTGTCTTGAATTTCCATGAACAACTGTTTATATACCACAGCATCTGTACAATCTTTCTTCAGATGCGCAAGATCAAACACAATCTTAGGTGGTGTAATACACCAAGGTGATAAAACAAAATATGAAGGCGTTTCCAAAATGTCATTTAAATCAATGATGGAAAGCGACAAAAAACGCTTAATGCGAAGACCAAATGTACGAATAGCATTTGGCCTTGCATCAAACAACTTCATATATTTGTTATCAAACACCGCACCATGTGTAGGATGTTGTGGTAAAGAGTTAATCTTGGTAGCATACTGCAGAGAAAGCTTTGCACGTCTAGCACCCAAACAAGGTTCGTGTGCATCAACGTACAAGCTCTTTACAGGAGATGTTCTAAATGCACCAAGACATAGCCTAAGTCGCTGATTGTGTATAGGATCTATCATCTGCAAGTAAGACTTGCGTGCCGACCCATACACAATGCATCCTTAATCTAGTTTAGACCTCACAAGAGACGGAGCATAACCTTTCGGTCTGCTCCCCATTCTGTATTACCAATAACTTTTAAAATATTCAGAGCTTTCAAGCCCTTCTTTTTAACATATCAGTATCTGTATATTCAATGTATTTCTGGTTGTCTTAATATTTGTAAGAAGCCCAAACTGGATTTTGTCTTGAAATAATTTCGTACGTACGAAATTATTTGAAGACAAAATCCAGTTCGGGCTTCTTACCAATATTAAAGCGACCAGAAACACATTGAATATACAGACACTGATATTCTAAACAAGAAAATATATTTAATATGCAAGTTTAATCGTAGAAATATTTTATAAGTTGGAAACATCTTACAATGCAGCAAACTCAGGAATGTCCTTCTAATACGTTAATATAAATCTACACATTGAAAATATCTAAATGATACAATAGTGTACTACACTGTCACCATATATCATAAACACGAGCACTCGTTGTGGTAACAAAACATCTTGAATATTTTAAAGTACTATTTACTGTTTGACATAATATATTTACAATTATACCTCGTATAAGCAAACAATTTAAGTGGGTTTTGTTTTCAATAATTGCAGGTTGGTTTGACATAAAAAGAAAAGAAAAAGTTCAACCTTAAGGTGCAATTTGTAAAAACATTTGTCAATATATAAATAAAACCGGAATACTCACTCATGGAAAGGAATGTCGTCTGCTCACAGAGTTTGAAATTATATTTTCTTTTGATTAGTTTATTCCACTAATCTCTATATTTGGGTTAACACTTTGTTTATCAGTGTCTGCAAGATGAAGGTCAGTTTTCTTTGTATGTAAGATAAATTTGTTTTATAATATTGAACTCCGTGAGCAGAAGAAGAAGTTTGTTTTGTTTATCGACACCACTAGAGCACATTAATTAATTAATCACTGGCTATTGGATGTTTAATGCAGCAAGGCCGTGAGCAGAAGACATTCTTCAATTTGGCTGAATGTTTTCTTTATATCTTGAACAGTTTTTTCTATTATTTCCAGAACAGTTTTCTGTTTCTTTTCACGTCAAATCAAACCGAAAGTATTTACAAAAAACCCCAAAATAACCCCAACAAATAAACCAAAAAAAACCCCAAAAACCTCACCCACTTAAATACTTGCAGGTAAGACCCATAGTCAGAACTTATCAGTAAACATGTTCTTTTTCAAAATATGTCTTTAGTCGATTTGTCTGCTTTATAATCCAAACGTTAAAATTCAAAGATAAACTGTACATAAGCAAGATAAACAAGGTGCCAGTAAATATGACCATACGTGCAGTTTGAAGGCAAGTCACTTGTATTTAATTATTCTTCAGTATTTTGCGTCGACTGCTCAACTCGTCCCGACGGAGCTTACGATCGCGGTTGTCGTGAGTTCATTCACTGTCTGAACCACGTGGCCAACGTGATAACATGTCACCACAAGCTGGTCTTCAACAGCAATACGGGCAGGTGTGACGAGTAAGTAAAACGCCATTGTATTTGAGATTAAAGTTAGCCGTACATCAATATCATATTGTCATAAGCCTCAAATTCGGGCAAAAGTTATACAGATATTCGTGAAAAACGTGTTAAACTGAGGTCTTTTTATCATGTATTTCCATGATTGTACCTTCAAAATTAGTCGTAATCCATGTACAAATGCGTAGTGATTTGTTTCCAACCCTATATAACTGTTTGGTAGTAATGCTAATATGAATAAATGTTGTTATCTCGCCTTCATGTAAAATTCTTTAATCTCATTGGTTGTTTGCCGTTGGAAAAATCCCTTATACCCCTGTGGGCGGAGCCAAATTCTCTTATACCCCGTCTGTAATTTCCAACAGTTTCCAGCCACCCCAGTTAATGCTAAAGCAATAATTAGATTATAAATAACATTGATAATCAATCAAGTATACATAATTAATTTAATTTTTACTATAAAATACACTATTTCAATACTTTTAAAAGCTGCAATGTTGAACTCGACCACCTAATTACGGTCGTGGTGTTATTGTATTAATGCGCGATTAGCAACAGTTTTTTTTTTTTTTTTTTTTTTTAATATTTTAATTTTTTACTACATACATTTCTGATAAAAAAAAGTTTGCTTTTTGGGTTGTTTTTTTAATTAATATCTGTTTCAGACAATTTCGTATTACAAACATTTGAAGTTAAAAACTCGTTTATCGTTGGAACTATTTTTCGTCACTGGCAAGTGGTTTTGTTCGCGTCCGCGTGGTACGGCTCCGTTAATAAATTGTTAACAATTATTGTTTGGCGTTATTTTGATTATTTGGCTGTATAGTTTAACATGTCGGCAAGATAAATTCGTTGTAGAAGCATCTCTCGGTGTATATGGCTTTTTATGTACCCTCTGTGTGCTCTTTTGAGTAAAAGAACACACAGAGGGTACATAAAAAGCCATATACCCCTCGTGATGTTTCTACAACTTATATATCCAGATTCGGACATTTTGGTTTAATTCGGGCAAAAGACAGCCTGCCCCCTACAGAAATGGGAGCCCATACGTCTATACATATTGTCATATATTTAAAGGCAGTCACAATAAGAACTGACCTACTAATTAGGTTGTACTATGCCGAATAAAATCCAGTGTTGCGACACGTAGGTTTCCATTTCAGATTATACTGCACAGCTCTGGTCTTGTGAACTGATAAATTATAACATTGCACTGTTACAGTCCAAACAGGGAATCCCCTTGGCATTGACCAATGAGAACTATCGGTTTGATCGATAGAACTAAGAAATGTAGCGTGTTACGGATACTGATGTAGTGTTTCACATATGACGTCATAGTGCAAAAGACTTGTGCTTCGCTTCCGAATTCTTTACCTCTATACGGTCGAGATTGCAGCTTTAAAACTAAACAAAATTACATTATTTTAGTTTAATGTTTAGTATCATTTGTTTAAGTTCGTGTACTGTATGTGTCTAGGTTTAGAAAAAAACTGTATCTACGGCAATGCTTTAAGATTCCCCAACATAAACATTACCATGACTCTTTGGGGCAATACAGATTTAACTTGTTTTAAAGAAATGTGCTTGGTAAATTGTGTACACCAGCTACATGGTATGGTATGGTATAGGGATTAATGTGCATATTCAGAGCAAGCTGTTTTAGCACACGCCTATTGTCATGGGCCTCCGTCCAGGACAGGAAAGGGATGTGGTGGGTGGGAGATGGGACCGCCTGCACTGGCAGGTGCAAGGCAGCACCAACAGCCCGACAGGGGTCGGTAACAGGCTATGGAATTTGGAAAAAGGTGCGCAATTTGAAGGTAGGAAATTTGGCGCATTTTTGATCGGTCTGCCGAATTGGAAAGAGTAAACTATGTGTGACGGTACATGCTCTTAATTTCTTTTCGCCTGTGGCGATATTAATTGTTTTAGAGGGCCGTGTGCAGTTCCATATGCACTTAATCCCAGGTGGCCAGTAGTTACGTAATACCTCCGCGAGTGCGGTTTTTACAACCGTGATTTTGGCGACTGGTGACAGAATGTCTGGTCATCTAAGGAAATATACCGACTCTGGGAGAGGTGGAAATATCAGATGATACGTGAGGTACCGCGATGTGCCACCAGGCGATATTTGGTTTTATAATAAATAGCTAGGGTTTTAGAGATATCGGGGAAAAACATAAGGAAGGCTCGAGGGGATCGCTGTCTGTCCGGACTGGTAAATAATTTTATTTCTGCTCTGTGTATAACCTTGATGTGATTGATGTGACTTTAAATATTTTAATACTGTATTATACCAATATTATTTAGTATCGCTGTCTAAATAAATATATAAAGCTTAGCCAGTCATCCTAGAGGACCTAGGTAAACTATAGGTTATTGTCTTTATTGTGATACGTACCAGTATTTAATTAATTCTGTGTTACAAGGTTACTGAATGAGTAGTTAAGGGTTAATTAAAAATTAACCAGTTAGGAATAGAGTTGTAATTCCTTTACTAATTAAGTTCTCCTCGAAGCGTTTCTCAATTATCACACGTTACTGAACGAGTAGTAAGGGTTAATTAAAAATTAACCAGTTAGGAATAGAGTTGTAATTCCTTTATTAATTAAGTTCTCCTGGAAGCGTTTCTCAATTATCACACGTGTGGGTGTTACGGTGAAGTGATTAGCATATTGTGTAAACTAGACACCTAGAGATTAACTAATTAAGTGATCAGTTCTGGGTTGTTATTATTTGTTGTTGTTAATTAACTACTGCGGCAGTACATTTGTCAGCGTAGGTTACTACAGATTCCAAAGTGTATTGTGTTTTTGTTGTGTTTTCTAGTGAACTATACGTGCTATAATAATATATACTTTATATAAGATCATATCTCTGATCATACCTAGACGAGCCACAAGCGGGTATAACTGCCTATTACAGAGAGATCTAATAGATATACAGTTAGGAGAGATATTTGGACAATCGTGTTTCATTCAGTTACGGGTATTATAGGATCCCCATGACACTATGTATGCTTTAGAACTCAGTTTGCCGAGAGTAGCTCGTTACTAGGACCTATTTGGTGTTAAGATGTCTCCCTAGGTTGCCCATAGGGGCCCTTATTCAGATCGTGTCAGTCACATGTTATTCACTGTCCTATTTATACAGTCCACTCAACGTTCCACCGCCATGCGGAATCCTCAAGGACTGCACCACGAAACATGACGGGAGTTACGCTGATGTATCAGAACACTGTAGATCATATTACACCTGCCATGCCGGCACCTTCTTTGGACACAATTTCTGTACACCAGGTAAAGTCTTCAAGTCTGGTCGTAAATAAAATCATACTGTCGTGATTTCCGTAATATTATTTTATCCCCCCCACACACGCACACACCCACCCACCCCTAAAACCAACTAACAACCAAACAACTACAACAACACACAAAGTGTCATTTAACAGGACTCGAACCTACTGCATCGACTCGCAGGACATTTGACAGACTGCCACCTTATTAGATCGGCCACCACTGAAACGGAAGTCCAAATAACTGTAGCTAAGATGAGAGTTTAAAAGTTTCTTTTGTTTAACGTCACCACTAGAGTACATCGATTTATTTATCATCTACTATTGGATAAATGTCAAACATTTGGTGATTTTCACATATAGTCTTAGAGAGAAAACCCGCTACATTTTTCCATTTGTAGCAAGGGATCTTATATATGCACTATCCCACAGACAGTATAGCATATACCACTGCCTTTGATATACCAGTCGTGGTGCATCAAGCGGACACGTTACCACTGGGCTACATCCCACCGCTTACTAAGATGAGAGAGTTGTGTAACAGAAACTGTTTTGTATTTTGTATTCAGCAATTTCAAAATTACATCTGGATTAATGACGCACTTTGAGATTAATAGTCCACCTAAAGTGATGTCAACCCGCTTAATGTAATGTCCACATGGTATGTCGTGTGTAAACGGACATTAAAATATCGACAGTGGGGTGAGATGGTGGAGGTTGGGGGGAGGGGGAGGGGTTGTTGGCAGACCGCTCACTTGAGGTGTGATAATAGTTTATGGAGTTGATCGATCTCAATAAACCTTTTTTCTCTCGTCGCAATCCGTGCTTCATGTCTGGTACACTAAATGCCGTGGTATGTCTATGGGAAACTTCATATAAAAGATTTCTTGGCATTCTATTGTGGCTTATGTTGCGGTAGGGTGTTTCTTCTCTTTCTCTTTATGCCAGTACCCCACGACTGGTATATCAAAGGCCGTTGAATGTGCTGTCTTGTCTGTGGTCGTGCATATAAAATATGCTTTGCTGCTAATGAAAAAATCTAGCGGGTTTCCTCTGAAGACTACGTGTCAGAATTACAAAATGTTTCACATCCAATAGCAGATGATTAATAAATAAATATGTTCAAGTGGTATCGTTAAATATAATAAACTTCAATGTTCTATCAAAGAAATGTCGAAATAACCACATGTTAAATAACTGTGGTTTAAAATGGGCTAAAGTGTATTTAAACATTCATTTTCTTTCTATTTCGAGTCACCTAGTTTGTTCTTTCACCTCCTAAGTTAAATGTTTCCATAAACATATCACTGAAAACATTGTAAAACCCGAAATACAGTAATATCTGTATGTCACTATTAAGCAATAAATATGACAATACGAAATACAGTAATTTTTGTAAGTCGTAAATTTAACAAAGTTCACTAATACGACTCTATGATTTTTTTTTTCCAGGTACAGTTTTTAATGAAGAACTTCAAACCTGCGACTGGCCGAGTGACGTCAAAGCACCATGTGGTACAAAACCCTGAAAGATGGTCGTTCAGATGATATTGAAGACAAGAAAACATTTAAACAACTATATACATATTTATGTTACGAATACACCATAGATAAAGTCCAATAAACGGAATGTTATAACGTCTTAGTAGTATGTTGTATTATTATATTTCGTTAGCATTTCACTGAATACTTACGTTATCAGCTAGAGAGCGAATCAGATACAAATATGTAAAGAATACACTCAAAGCAAGAATAAATGTAATGAGCATCACTTGGTGATACGCTAATGAGCATTGCATATATATATGCTAGTGATAAGTCGTGGTGATGTCATACTAGAGAGTGCCTTATGACACGCTACACAAAGCACTGAACGATGATATGCTACACTGTGCGTGATGATACGTCGCTATGCACTGCGTGGTCATGTGTTATTGACCACTGGGCATGATATGCACTGATGACATATTGATATCACACACTGTGATGACATGGTACGATCTATGTTGAATTGCTATTGTGTGTTGACATTCCGCTAATAAGTATGTAATAACATGCCGCTGAAGACTGTATGATGAAATATTGTTGAATCTATTGCCGTTATTAGGTACTGAGCTTTGCATGAATAAATGCTATTGAGTATTGTGTGTTGACATTCCGCTAATAAGTATGTAATAACATGCCACTGAAGACTGTATGATGAAATATTGTTGAATCTATTGCCTTTATTAGGTACTGAGCTTTGCATGAATAAATGCTATTAAGTATTGTGTGTTGACATGCAAATGGACCTTGACTAATACTGATCATTATATGTAAATACGAGGTCGGGATTTTGCTCAGTCGGTTGAGTATGAGTGGCGATATGGAGAAGGAAGAAGTGAAGAAAGTGATCTACAAGAAGGAGTGCACGGTCGTCGTTGATGTCGGTGACAATAGAAAGATGGCGGTTGCCGACTTGATTAAATTCCTCAGTGAACAGGTTGGTGATGTGACTGATTCATGCGTGTGTACCAAAGGGACCTGACAGGTATGAAATGACTGTGGATGATGTTGTGCAGGCAAGGATCATTTCGGATAATGATTCCCTAGAACTGAATGGCATGAAGATGAAGGCGAGGTTGTCACATTCGGACAGTGTTTTTGTTTCCTTTTTGCACTTGTCAGCTTATATTTCAGACGAAGAGATAGAGGAGAAACTGAAATTGATGAACATTGAGTTAATAACACCTATTTACAGGTGAATTTACAAAGGTACTCGCATTGCGGATGGAACCAGGTACGTGCGTGTTAAATATCCACCTGACTTAAAGAGTTTACCTTATTCGATGAAATTTAACACTGTCGAAGGTGTGGAGTTTTTTCGTGTTTTGCATGACTATCAAATAAAGGTGTGCTATAACTGTATGTCGGATAGTCACGTGATTCGGGATTGCCCGAATATCACTTGTAATTTCTGCAAAGAGAAGGGACATATTGCCAGAAATTGTAACAAAATATTTCTGTGTGAAAAATGTGGAAATAAATGTGTGTGTATAGAGTGTGAATGAATACGACAGCGAGCATGTGGATGGCAGTGACAGCGACAGTACTGACGATGATAGAATGCAAGAAGAAACTCAGGCAAGCCATGAACAAGTCAAAGTAAGCAAGGGTTCGAGAAATGATAACCAAGCTGAGTGGAGAAATGCTCACAAAGATGCAACACCGAGTTCGAAAAATGATAACCAGCACGCAAACTGTAATGTGGAGAAATCAGTGAAGAGAGTAAAAGCAGTCGACATTCGTGTCCAAGGCTTTTAATTAGATCACAAAATAATTCAAGTAAACATGTGAAAATTTACACTCATCACCAATCGGAGATCAAAACTAAATACCAGTTGATATTCTTCGCACATACAAAGACAGAATCCTAAAAATTAAAAAAAAGAAATATACTCGTTACGTCAAACAATGTTTATTGACCGACTTAATTATCGATTCAGTGTGTCATGATGCATATGACATTATAATCACATCACTTTCTCTGCTTGAAGTCCGACATGGATAGGATGATATCAGCGTTTTTATATCCCCATACAGGACTATTGCTGAATGAAATTATATATATATGTGATGTGTGTGTGTGTGTGTGTGTGTGTGTGTGTGTGTGTGTGTGTGTGTGTGTGTGTGTGTGTCTATATATATACTCGCGGAAAAAAGTTCCTGTGCACCAAATAATTGCATATAGAGTATAATTTACTTAAAATCTGGTCATAAAAAAAATCAGAAAATAAACGTGTAACCACTTCCTTTCATATCCCAGCAGTGCCCAGTCAGTTGCACGAGCTATTCATGCTTTGTGATCATAAATTGCATTAGTAGCATTCTTGGTGACGTGCTCCTCTTTGAATGCATTTTTCTATTCATTGGACTCATCACTCAGAAAAATACTTTTGTTGCCATCTGATCGTCGTCAGTGTGATGTCACCCTCCAAGAAAATTAACTTCTTCGAAAGATGGGCATGATGGCAGTTAGAATGGCACAAACGTTGTTGCTAGTCGTTTTGGTGTTCATCAGAAAACTATGCAGTGTCTGCGGATATGTCCTCGACAGTTTAGGAATACTAGGGATCTTCCATGTTTAGTTAGTCGACACGTGACGTCACGTTAACCAATCGTCAATATCAAGCGGGTGCACATGTGGAATCATTTGGAAATGACAAGTTTAACATCCCAATACATCCCTGTGTTAAGGCCGATCAGTGGAAGAACTTTATGCAACCGATTAGGTGATCACAAACGTACGACCATGACATGACGTCAATACGTTGTTCTGTTATATCGTCACCGAGGGCGCACCAAGCACTGTGTAGACCGTATTTCAGATTCAGAAGACGGGGAGGGATCACTGTACTTTTGACAGATAAATAGTACATCTATGTAAAACAATATTTTAAAATTTTATAAATATACGTCTCACTGAAATTTTAATGATGCACGGGAACTTTTTTCCGTGAATATGTGTGTGTGTGTGTGTGTGTGTGTGTGTGTGTGTGTGTGTGTGTGTAAATTTTTATATAAAAAAGGTTCATTTAAATAGTCTGTTAATAAAGTAATATTTATCTCGTATCGAATCGAAGCTTCGTGACGATTTCGAATCGAATCGAATATACGAAGCTTCGCAAGGGCCTATTAAATAGCATCTTCGTCCCAACGGCAGACCAGGCGGAAGAGAAGCAAAAGTCCCAATGGCTGTGAAGGCGGAAGAATGAATGAATGAATGAATGTTTAGCAACACCCCAGCACGAAAAATACATCGGCTATTGGGTATCAAACTATGGTAATGCAAATAAATAAAGTGATGATCAACATCAATATAAAATTCAAGATTTAAACAAAAACAGTGTAAAGAACTGTGCAAAAACACAAATATCACAGAGATAATTTCAATTTTGTACTGTATTGGCCATTCTCAAAGAAAATGTTACACCCCTGCACCAAGGTGAGGTTACAGTACGCGCAGGGGATGAAGGCGGAAGAAGACAACAGTATGGGTAGGGGGAACTCATCAGCCTTGGCTGGCAATTCCACCTCAGAGAAGGACACTAATGAAAACCATGAACTACCCTGAAGACAGAACATGTCGGCTGAGGGCAGCGGGTAGACCTCCTTTACCTAAAGGAGAAAACCGGATATGTATGCAATCCCACCCACTATGGCCATACAGATAAAAACAAATTATTAGTCAGGGGGTCAAATGCATATTTTGGCCTAACCTGGAAAGTGGTTTCAAAGTTTTTTTTCTCTGTGTTTTCATCTTATATAGGTATTGTACTCTATGAAACTGCGTGATGGCATTCTCCCACCATTGAGCATGTTCATTAATATACAAATTAGCGACCGCCATTACTGAAAAAATCCTTTTTCTGCAATATCTCTGAAACAAGGCAAGCAAAGTTGACGTATGAGGGCTCTATACATATGTTTCGAGGGTCAAATAATATGATTAAGACATTTTAATAGTGCTCATTGCTATGGTTAAGCGGCTACGAGCATGTACCCTGTTTTGGTGACCATTCATGTTTCCAGGAATCGGTTCGGTACGTGTTTGTTCGAAAAAAACAACTTTGGAACAACTTTCCAGGTTCAGCTCCTGACCCTCTGACTAATAATGATACAGTAAGGAGTCTAATGTTTTGTTATAAGATCTCATGAACAAACAAGTTGGAAAGGGCTGCAGCCAAAAGCCCTACTGCAAAATTGTGGGTTGACTGCTTATTGAAACCTGTCCTCATAATGATGCTCTATATGAGAGCTGAGAAAGAAGGGGAGTTTCTCTTGCACCTTGGAGCAATTGAATTGATGCTGCCTTATTTCTTTGCCAGCGGGCACATCCATTATGCCACATATTATATGATATCAATGAAAGCTCTCCCACAACATGTTCTACAGCATTTCACTAAAGGGGACCACGTTGTGAGGCACATTGATGGCATATGGAATGGAATCTGGTCCGATATGCTAATCAAGACCACATTTATGAGATATGGCAAGGGCAAGCACGGCATAATAGGCATAACACTGAACCATGAAGCTTTGACATCTTGGGCATTGAGCCTACATGTCTGCGGTCAGATTGCTACCGATGTAGCTGGAATGAGAGGTGATGAGAGTGTAGCCAGGCAGGCACAAAGAAAAAGCAAATCCAGGATACAATATGATGCAAACGATCGACAGGACATAAGAGTGAAGATTGCCCAGTGCATACCACCACTTGACCAGCAACAGCATCCAGAGGGATCAGTTGTGAACATAGTTACTGGAAGGCTAGAATCATCTTCAAAAGTGAATGTTCACAAATCAATTGAAATCGGGGGCAAACAATCCAGGGAATTTACAGAGGCTTTCATAATAAGATTGAAAGAAAGATAACTACAATGGCAGATACAAATAAGTCTGTAAATATTGGCACACACAAGGTTTTTGATACAAACCTAATCTACAGTCGTGCCATATGTCTGCAGGCCAGTAACAGGGATATAGATATTGACGACCTGATGTCCCATGAATTGGCTCCACTGCCAATAGCTCTATTTGCAGACTCTGGTGATATGCACATTTCAGCATCAAAATCCGTCTTGAAAAGAGAGATGAAAATTGAGGTGTCATCAAGAGTAGCCCATGAAGAAATTGAAGTCATTGTCATTGATGGTTGTGCCCTTCTTTGGATCCTACTTGGCCTGCTGTTGGAAATGTGCAGACATACATTGATGCCTTTAAGCATAAAATAGCAGAGAAGCTCTCCAAATTTGATGTCTATCTAGTCTTTGATACGTACAACCATTTCAGCACCAAAGAGTCAACACGATTAGCCAGGGGTACTGGCAGGGTGTATCAGTTGATGCCCTCAACACCAATTCCCGCCCAGAAAGAAGTGTTGACTGTTACAGGCAATAAGAAGCAGCGCATCAAACTGATATGTGAGGGTTTGCAAAGTGATGAAGACTTTGTCCAGCACACACTTTCCATAACAGGACAGGAGGACACTATCGCAATTAGCAAGGGCCTTGTTATAGAGAGACAAGATATGTACACCAGTCATGATGAAGATGACAATATTATAGTGCAACAGGCATTTATGGCAGCTTCAGAGGGGGCATCTGGTGTAGCTGTGATGGCTGATGATACAGATGTGTGGGCCCTTCTGCTGCACCACTATCTGGAGCAGAATATTGACATCCCAATTATAATGCAATCTCCTATACATGGAAGAAGTGTCATAGAAATCAAGGCAACTGCTGCCAAATATGCAAAAATCATTCCAAAGAAGATGTTGAACACCATAAAACAACACTCACTGAGTATGTTTGGAGAAATTGAGGCCCTCTGGCCTGAATTAGTGAAGCAGACAACTCAATTTGCTGTTGCTACTTATGGTCAGGAAAGCTGCCATTCTCTCTGTAAGGCTAGAGTAAAGGTATGGAAAACCAGAATAGGCAAGTGGGGCAGCTCAATGCCAAAACTCTGTTCACTGCCACCAACTGATGCTGCTTTCCAGGAAAATCTCAGAAGAGCACATCTACAAACTTTCTTGTGGAAGAATGCTTTGAAGGTTGAGCCTCAGAAGTTAGACCCGTTAGAGTATGGATGGAGCAAAGATGGGGATAAGCTCTGCCCAACTATAGTTCCTGCAGGAACACAAATGGTCCCTGAGTACATCAAAGAGATCATCAATTGTGGCTGCTCCAGTGACATGCCATGTGAACGTAATCACTGTGGGTGTAACAAAGCAGGAATGGCATGCTCAGTTTTCTGTGCCTGTCAGCAACAGGATGCAGCGTCAATATGTCACAACAGGATGAATATTCTATTACCTGACAGTGGTGATGAAACAAGTGCAGAAGGGGAAGATAGTGATGATGACAATAACACAGATGATTGACGATGTTTGTTACAACAAATATTTTAAAACCAAACACAGAAATATGTATACTTACTCTGGTTTAGTGACTTATGTGTAGGTACATGATATACAGATCATTTACGTAGCCAGATTTGATGTCATCTTTGAATATAAATTCGTAAAGAAATCAATAAATATTGTGTATTCTTAGAGTAGCATTTAGTTGGTCAGTATTGAGTTCATGAGATCTTATAACAAAACATTAGACTCCTTACTGTATCATTATTAGTCAGAGGGTCAGGAGCTGAAACTGGAAAGTTTTTTCGAACAAACACGTACCGAACCGATTCCTGGATACATAAATGGTCACCAAAACAGGGTACATGCTCGTAGCCGCTTAACCATAGCAATGAGCACTATTAAAATCTCTTAATCATATTCTTTGACCCTCGAAACATATGTATAGAGCCCTCATACGTCAACTTTGCTTGCCTTGTTACAGAGATATTGCAGAAAAGGGATTTTTCAGTAATGACGGTCGCTAATTTGCATATTTATGAAAATGCTCAATGGTGGGAGAATGCCATCACGCAGTTTCATAGAGAACAATACCTATACAACATGAAAACACCGAGAAAAAAGACTTTGGAACAACTTTCCAGGTTCAGCTCCTGACCCCCTGACTATATAGTCTGTTCCAATAAAGTCCACAAATCACCAGTTTACCGACATTTTTCTTTTAATTTCAAGAGTAAACACCACCCTGTACATCAATGAGAGCCCCCCAAACTGCTAACTTTAAACAGATATTTACAAAATAATCGACGAAAATAATTTTTATTCTATTTCCGACACTACTTTAGTATATATGTTTACTTATACAAAATAGAAATACATTGTACATGGGGGAAATGTAAAATCATTTGGTCCTTTTATATAATAGCTAGATATATAGTTTCTCTCGATATATAGAGATTGGCAATTAAAAATGTAATGAAACTCATCACCAACATCTATATTACAGTTTTTAATGAGTGGTTTAACATTGTCAGTTCTAAATGCTCGGGGAATTTGAGTAAATAAAGGTGTATAAATTCCTGCTTAAACATATAGTAAAGTACACTTATAACGAACGTGCTTAGAACAAACTACTGCATAGAACGAACTGATCGCAAAGTCCCGTTTTATCTCCCTATACATATATATCAATGACCATCTTATGCAAATGTGTACAACGAACTACTGATATAACGAACTAACTATGATGGTCCCTTCAGGTTCGTTATAAGAGTACTTTACTGTATTGTAGTTAGGTGAGCAACTTATTAGTTTAAGCCCATATTTAACGTATTGTTGTTCTATCGCCGTGTCCTAGTGTTGCGAGTAGAGGGAGGGAAATCAATGTGCAGCGTTATCATTAAACAAAACATTCCTTTTTTTTCCTTTCACACTCAATTACTCAAAATATTTTTTAACCTATAGGTATACGCCATTTACGACTCTGTAATGTAGGCGTCACACTGTCCCGAATTTGACACCAGATGGCCATACGAATATGGAATTTTAAATTTCGCGCGAAGATGGCCCCGAACTTGGTCAACAGCAAAATCAACAGCCGAAGCAAGTACGATGCCTACAGAAGGTCACACGATGGCACCCGGACCACACACGAAGGCAACACAAAGATGTGACGTCGTATTGAGAGTACGATGCGTTCGAACTAGGTCACGAAGGCGTCTCGTGACCTCCCGATGGTATAAAACCTTCGGCTGACCGTGGGAAATTCAATTGGTGATCGGAGATTATTGGGAGCAGAACACACAGTACATTTCAACTTTATTTCAAATTTAATTCAACTGTAATTCAACTTTAACATGCCACCCAAGACAGGGAGAGGCAGGGGGAAGAGGCTGGCTGGTAAATACAGAACTCAGAAGAGGAAAGCAGAGGAAACTGAGGATTTAGAGGTCCAAGAAGACAGCACTGAGTCTCCAACCAGAGAGAGAAGGAGGAAATCCAAGAAAGATGTCAGTCCTTGTCCAAGTAAAACTCCAGAGCGGTCTCCAGAGGGTTCCAGATCTCCTCAGCAGTCTGAAAGGTCTCCTCAGCAGTATAGGAGGTCTCCTCAGCAGTCGCAAGAGTCTCGGCAGCATTCACCTTCTCCCCATCCTCCTCGTAACAGACAGCCCGAATCCTCGGATGATGAAGGTAAATATTTATAACTTATTTTTGGTATGGATGGGGGCAAGAGGGGTTATTGATTTTGTTATATATTCCCATACATTGTTGTCCTGCATGTACTTAAACAATTTTTCCATTTGGTATCTTTTCAGATGAGTCAGCTTCCCCCACCCTCCCTGCAGGCAAGTCCAAGTCCAAGCCTCAAGTGGGCAAGGGCAAGGGCGACAAAGGGAAAGGCAAGGCCCAGAATGAGAACCCACCCCCTGGTGCACCATACAGCTTCACAGAGGCGCAGGAGGAGGCAATCGCTCGCTGGGTGGAGAGTAAGAAGCTACTGTATGACATGAAGGACAAACAGTACAAAGACAAGGCATTAAGGAGGCAACTATGGGAGGGAAAGGCTGCGGAGTACGGGGTGGATTGTAAGTATAAAATTTTTTACATTTCAATTACTTTGAAATATTTGAAATATATTTCAGATACTTGACATAAATTGCTGTCAATGAACATTTCAATGATTGTACTAATTATTTGTTTTTATTTCTGTCATTGCAGATGATTCAATTCAGAAATGGTACCACACACACAGAGGACTCGATCCTCGAAGCTGCGGGAGGGCCAACCCAAGAAGAAATCTCAGAAGAGGTCCGGTGATGGTGTGTCGAGTGGTGATGAGGAAGACCCCATCCTTGCTGAGGAGGCCAGTGAGAATGACAGTGACCGTGACAAGTTCATCCGCCAGGTCTTTGGGTTCCTGAAGCCACACATCAGACGTTACAAGAAGAATACACCAGCTAGTGTAAGTATATTATTGAAATTAAATTCAAACTGAACTTTGTTGAAAATTTTCAATTTCCAAAATTTTTGTTTCCAAATATAACTTTCAAATGTACTTATGTTTGTTTTCTATTTTGGTCTTTGCAGTTTAAGGACAAGTTGGCCCTGGCTGAGATGGGTGAGCTGGCTGGGAGTGACGACAGTAGCATGGCAGGCAGTCTTGCAAATGAAACCAGGGAGCCCACCAAGAAGTACACTGGCTACCCTACACCGAGACCTCCTTCCAGGACCAGAAAAGCTGCTGAGGACCGACCCGAGTCTCCTACCATGGAAATGAGAGTTACCGGAGCATCCCTTGATCTCCAAGATACGCTGGTTCAGTTCATCACTCGAGAGCAGCAAGTCAACAGGGCCACTCCTTTCTGCAAGTACCTAGAAACCGAACTGGATCGTCTGCATGATGCCTGCCTGGAACCTGCGTATGACGAGATCACCACAGTTCTTAACCAGTAAGTATATAAAATTGCATAAATTTGAAATTCATTTATTTGATGTCACAAATTTTATTGCATGCTAAATTTGAGCTTGTATTAATCCTATGCTGTTTGATTTTGTCTTTCCAGTTACCGGAAGGTGTCCAGACAGTTCAGGATGAGGGAAGCGGCTGGTGACCAGATCAGTCCCTTAGAAGATGTCCCGTCAGCATTCCAGTCACAGCAGCCACAGCAGCAGAGGCCAGTTGCTGTGATCCCATTCTGCACATTTGCCACCTACTCAAGAGTCAGCCACTTCAACAGGAGAGTGCCCTCCCCAGCGGTACCTACTACTCCACCAGCAGAGCTGCCTCCTCACTGTCAGCAGAGTTCCAGCCAGGTCCCAGACAGTGGCCTATGAACCCACCTCCGGCATCAGTGTTGAGATTCCAGGAGTGTGGCTACGTAGAGCAGGCGAACCAGCAGTACAACTTAGAACAACAGCAACAGCAGCAGTACCATACCCTCCAGCCAGCCAGCACTGCTACTCAGGGCTACGTACCTTCTCCTCGCCAGGCTGCATTTGTCCAACTTCCTTCTCAGCCTCCTCAGCAGCAAATCGGAGGTCCTTGGCAGCTAACACCCCAGCAGCCAGTCCAGAGTCCTCCTCCGCCTCCTCTTCCAGCTCAGCAGTCCCAGCACAATGTGACCAAGGACAGCCTCCGCCAATATCTAACCCCAGACGACAGTGTAAATATCAACAAAGACATCGATATCTCAGCTTTAGTGCCACATGACGACAATAATAACAAAAGCCAGTAACCAGAAATTCAGAGAGAGTTCCAGAAAAATAATCAGAGACAATTCAGAAAAAATCCGAAAAAAATTCACACAGAAACTTGAGATTGTATATAATAAAAATTGTCATTGATATTTTCAGATTTTGTTCTTTTTTTGGTCTTTTATCCTTACTTATAGTTTAAAAATCTCAAGTTTCCAAAATGTAAAGTCCCATACTACTTTAACATAGAAATTAAAATAACTTTAATTTCTATGTTAAAGTAGTATGGGACTTTACATGTTGGAAACTTGAGATTTTTAAACTATCTAAATGTTGGGCCTTTATTTTATTAATAAGTGGAAAAAATAACAAGTATTTTCAATCAAAATTTCAAAACCAAAATTTATTACTCCATACACATTTTGCTTTAAGTTACAATGCAATATGTGAAAATAATTTGTTCATCATCACAATGTTAGTGTCTCTGTATTCATTTTACTGTCACTGCTTTGTGGGAATAATTACAGGATCATCTTGTCCTGCCATGGCACCGAAACAGCCTTTGAGGTAAAGTAGTGGCCCAGGTATCTTCTAATTTGCCTCCCCTCCTGGGTTCCAGTGTTCCTTGCCCTCTCATGGTAAACATCCAGAAGTACTTTGTCATTTCTCCATGCCCCTGGGATGACATTCTGGTTCTGGTCCTCCAAGTCCATCAGGTTGTTGTGGGTGGCTGGATATCTCAGTCTGATGAGATTGTGAAGGATCACACAAGTTGTTATGATTTTTTCTGCATGCCTCTGGCCTCTGGTTCATGGTCCTCAGCAAAATTCGGAACTTGTGTGGCAGAATACCAAAGGCATTCAACACTACACGCCTGGCTCTGGAGAGTCTGTAGTTAAATATTCTCTCATGATGCTCCATGTTTCTGATGGAAAACGGGTTCATCAGGCTCTTGTTGATCCCAAAAGCATTGTCCCCTACTATGTAGTATGGGACAGGAAAGTCATCACCAGGTAAAGACTTCTCTTCAGGGAGATTGAATATGTTGTTCGGACTCTCCAGGCCTTCCTTCAATTCTGACCCATTGTAGATACTGGCATCGTTGCTGGAACCATCAGAGCCGACATCAATCCAGAGAAACTTGTAGTCTGCGTCGACCAGGGCCATAAGGACAATGGAGAAGAAGCCCTTGTAGTTTCTGTACACAGAGCCAGTATTCCAAGGACAGGTGACCGCCACATGCTTGCCATCCAGAGCACCACAGCAGTGTGGAAATTGCCATCTCTTCTCAAACTACTCAGCAATGGCGGTCCACTCTTCAGTTGTAGTAGGACACTGGATCACCTCAGCAGCAAACTCGGCTTTGATGGCATCGCAGACTTCATTAATGATAAGGGAGATGGTGTTTGGAGCAACTCTGAAGTTGTAGGACAGGCTTGGATAATTGTCACCGCAGGCCAGGTGTCATAGAGTGATGGACAGCTTGAGACCAGGAGGGAGAGACTTTCTGTACCATGTGTCCTTCTTCTCTATTCTGCCTTCTACCCTTCGCAGGACCTCATCGTAGAGGCCTCTGGGAAGTCTTGTGTAGTTGTAGAAGGCCTTCTCATCTTCTGTCTTCAGCTCCTTTAGTAGAGTGCTATAGTGGCCATAGCGTTCTCTTCTTTTGTTAGACAGCCATTTCCTGACCCACACAGACCTCGGTTCCCTCCTTCGCCTCAGTTTGCCCCTGCCCTGGAAAATAAAAACCAAAACAAAATAAGTACATTGTCGAATGCTAGAAAGGCAAATAGCACGAAATGACAAAGTGAAATAAGACAATTTTTACCTGTAAGAGGAGGTGCTGGGCCTGTAAGAGTTGCTCATCGTGTTCTCTGAGGTGCATCAAAAGAAGCAATGCTGTTGCCTACTTTTTCCTGGTTGTCTCATCATCAAAGTATGCCATTCTGCAGGAACTGAATTGTGATTAATTGTGATTGAAGCTTTGGGAGTTACACACGCCTCTGCTCTTTAGAGTTGCTCAGGACTGTCTGAGGAAGATGCTCTGAGGCTGGCCTTTTATATGTCCACGTTACCATGACACATGTGAAATGCTTGAGCTACTCAAATGCGGCTGTCTTCGCCGACACCGTGGTCCCATCTCGATGTCATCGTACTATAATACGATGGCTACACGACGGCATTGCGAGGGCTTCACGTAGTCGTGTTGCCTTCCTAAGACAATCGGCAGTTTCTTGTTTCCTTCGTTTTGCCTTCTTGACGCGAAAAATGCCCGATGGCGCCGATGATCACACGAAGTAAAGACGAAGATGACACGATTTGACAAGATGCCCTCACGATGGCCTTACGAAGGGCAAAATGGACACACGAATTCAACGCGAAAATGAACCTTCGCAAGGTCTTTCGGCAATTTTTGGCATGCCAAAGATTTGGCCACCGCTCACGAAGTTGCTGCCGGAGCCTGAGAAACTCAACGGGCGGTCATACGATGGCTTAAAATGCCCTCACGAATGGCCCGATGTTTTTACGATCAGATCCGAATTTGAACATTTCCTTTATCGTGTGTCCATCTGGTGTCAATTTCGGGATAGTGTGACGCCTACATAAGAACACACCGCCTGCGTCTGGTCTACGACAATCCCGCTTGGCTTCCGGCAACCTGCAGCGTGTCACAGAGTTTATGGGAACCAGGGTTAAGAGAAGAAACGCTCCCTAGTGACCCTAACATTAAGAAACGATTACAGTTGTCGTGAAGTCGTGTCTCATACTATAAACTGAGCGGTCGTCTGAAGTGTTATCAGTTAGATATCGGACTTGACTAAGTTCTACAGACATGCACGTCCTCGCTTTTACCGTTCTCGTCGTGCTTTTCCCAGCAGGTATTCTTTTACTTTTATTATAAAGTAATTAAGTTAAATGCACAAACGTTTAAAGGAACATTCCTGAGTTTGCTGCATTGTAAGATATTTCCGACTAATACAATATTTCTACAATTTAACTTCCATATTGAATATGTTTTCTTGTTTAGAATATCAGTGTCTGTATATTCAATGTATTTCTGGTTGTCTTAATATTTGTAAGAAGCCCAAACTGGATTTTGTCTTCAAATAATTTCGTACGTACGATAAAATAATATTTTAGGAAATAAAATGAAATTTAACCTACTACAAATATTAGAACGATTAGAAACACGTTTAATATGCAGCCACAAATATATTATGCAGAAAAATATATGCAATTACAATCCTTAAAAATTCTCTGTTAGTCGATAACATCTTTAAAATTGCAGCAAACTCAGGAATGACCCTTTAATACGTTAATATAAATCTACACATTGAAAGTATCTAAATGATACAATAGTGTACTACACTGTCACCATACATCATAAACACGAGCACTCGTTGTGGTAACAAAACATCATGAATATTTTAAAGTACTATTTACTGTTTGACATGATATATTTACAATTATACCTCGTATAAGCAAACAATTTAAGTTCTACTTTAAGGTGCAATTTGTAAAAACATTTGTCAATATATAAATAAAACCGGAATACTCACTCATGGAAAGGAATGTCGTCTGCTCACAGAGTTTGAAATTATATTTTCTTTTGATTAGTTTATTCCACTAATCTCTATATTTGGGTTAATACTTTGTTTATCAGTGTCTGCAACATGAAGGTCAGTTTTCTTTGTATGTAAGATATAAATAATAATAATAATAATAAAAAATATATATATACAGTAGAATCTTGTTGGCTCGACCTTGGAAGGGTCGAACACACCACAACGCTCGAACCAAATACGAAGTCCCGAGTTTTTTGTCCGGTAAACCCTTATATTAACTGATGATGGGTCGAATACGTCCCGAGTCGACTATAAGGCTTCGCTCGAACTAAATTATCGGTGTTGTCTGTGTTATTAGCTATATTTCCCTCGAACTGGTGATACATCAAATGGAAAACCACCGACCAACCAAGGACCAACAATTGCCGCGCTTGCGCAGTTGGCTATTACAACCTTTGGATTATAATAATTTAGGCGGAACGAGTTATAGATGGATCGGAGAATCGCGACACTAGCCAAGCAATCCTTTCTTTGCCATACCTGTCATGTTGTGTGTTCAGCCAGCAGGTATCAGTAAAAGTATTTCAAGTACAGCTAGTGTCACGGTGCCTTTTCGATGAACCGTGATACCAATCAAACAATTGGCCTCGGCGGGAAGCGTTACTCTGAACACGTCTACCAGACCAGTTTTCAATGAAACCAGGGGCGAGGTACTCAGCTATCATCACTTCGGCAAAGGCTTTTGTATCACACAATCGGAGTAATTTCTAATAAATCCTTTCACTCTGATATTTTGGTATATAACACAATGATAATATTTTTTAAGTTTGCAGTTACCAAAATAATATGGTAACAGGTCGTTTCGCCCTTATTACTAGTTCACCCCGAGTCGTTTTGAACAGGGTTGATTCGTACCTCTAACCGAGTCGTTTCGCCCATGTTTCTATTCGCACTAATTTTTATTTTGTTAATAACGTACATTTATTCATTGATTTGTCCTATATCCATTGATTTTTATATGTCACACATTGCGTGTTTATATTTACAGATAATTTTTTTTAAAATAATTTTGTTTATTTCCAGTATCATTTACTCAAGCCATATACATGAGATACGTACAGGCCTTAGATAATGAACAGTCACACTGCATACTACTGATGTGCTGTGGTTTCTTATTAAATATACTACATACCCAGCTGAGGTTAAAACGCCGAGTGACGGTATGTTGATTTCGCCTAGCTTCAGCTGACAGAAAGTAAACAGCTGATAAAGCATTAATATCCAAAGACAAATTAATGTTACAAATTTGTATTTTATCTATATTATTACCGGTGTTACTATACCAATTACAGCATATAACTGTATACACGAACACTAGATCGCCGTATATTGCATTAGTGGCCGAAACGGTTTGGGGCCGTACTGGGGCCGAAACGTCCTGACATCTATCTAATTCAACTTTCTAGCAGATGTTAAGGAAATATCCGACGTTGACCAAATGGTTCGGTCGAACTACCCGGTGGGTCGAACACTTTCTCGAGCACCGATGGGGTTCGAGCCAACGAGATTCAACTGTATATTTATATATCTATATCTATATCTATATTTATATAATTATATATATCTATATAATTATATATATATATATATATATATATATATATATATATATATATATATATATATATATATATATACATATAATATTAAACCCCGTGAGTAGAAGTTTGTTTTGTTTATCGACACCACTAGAGCACATTGATTAATTAATCATCGGCTAATGGATGTCAGACATTTGGTAATACTGATTCGTAGTCATCAGAGGAAACCCGCTACATTTTGTTTAATGCAGCAAGGCCGTAAGCAGAAGACATTCTTAAATTTGGCTGAATGTTTGTTTTCTTTATATTTTGACCAATGTTTTCTATTATTTCCAGAACAGTTTTCTGTTTCTTTTAACGTCAAATCAAATCGAAATTATTTATTAAAAAAACAAGAAGAAAAACCCCACCCACTTTAATACTTGCATGCAAGACCCATAGTCAGAACTTACCAGTAAACATGTTCTTTTTCAAAATATGTCTTTAGTCGATTTGTCTGCTTTATAATCCAAACATTATAATTCAAAGATAAAACATACATAAGCAAGTTAAACAAGATTCCAGACAGACAGACACATTCATTTAGCTACGTCTCACTTTGTGTACAGATTAAAATAAAAACAAGAGTTCGACAGTAATAATACATTAAATATGACCATACGTGCAGTTTAATGGCAGGTCATTTGTATTTAATTGTTCTCCAGTATTTTGCGTCGACTGCTCAATTCGTCCCGACGGAGTTTACGGTCGCGGTTGTCGTGGGTTCATTCACTGTCTGAACCACGTGGCCAACGTGATAACATGTCAACACAAGCAGGTCTTCAACAGCAACACGGGCAGGTGTGACGAGTAAGTAAAACGTCATTCATTGTATTTGAGATTAAAGTTAGCCGTACAGCCTCAAATTCGGGCAAAAGTTATACAGATATTTGGGAAAAACGTGCTAAACTGAGGTCTTTTTATCATGTATTTCCATCATTCTACCTTCAAAATTAGTTGTAATGCATGTACAAATGCGTAGTGATTTGTTTGCAACCCTATATAACTGTTTGGAAGTAATGCTAAAATGAATAAATGTTGTTATCCAGATTCGCACATTTTGGTTTAATTCGGGCAAAAGCCAGCTTGCCCCCTACAGAAATGGGAGCCCGTACGTCTATGCATATTGTCATATATTTAAAGGCAATCACAATACGAAATGACCTACTAAATTGCCTTCTAAATAGGTCGTACTATGCCGAATAAAATCCAGTGTTGCAACACGTGGGTTTCCATTTCAGATTATACTGCACAGCTCTGGTGTTGTGAACTGATAAATTATAACATTGCACTGTTACGGTCCAAACAGGGAATCCCCTTGGCATTGACCAATGAGAGCTATCGGTTTGATCGATAGAATTAAGAAATGTAGCGCGTTACATATACTGATGTAGTGTTTCACATGTGTGCTGCGATTCCGAATTCTTTACCTCTATACGGTCGAGATTGCAGCTTTAAAAACTAAACAAAATTACAATTTTAGTTTAATGTCTTGTATGTTTAGTATCATTTGTTTAACTTCGTGTACTGTGTGTCTTGTTTTAGAAAAAAAAACCTCTAACTACGGCAATGCTTTAAGGTTCCCCAACATTAACATTACCATGACTCTTTGGGGCAATACAGATTTAATTTGTTTTAAAGACATGTGCTTCCTAAATTGTGTACACCAGTGACATGGTATGGTATGGTATGGTATGGTATAGGGATTAATGTGCACATTCAGAGCAAACTGTTTTAGCGCACGCCTCTTGTCATGGGCCTCCGTCCGGGACATGAAAGGGATGGGGTGGGTGGGAGAAAGGACCGCCTGCACTGGCAGGTGCAAGAGAGCACCAGCAGCCCGACAGGGGTCGATAACAGGCTATGGAATTTGGAAAAAGGTGCGCAATTTGAATGAAGGACATTTGGCGCATTTTTGATTGGTCCACCGAATTGGAAAGGGTTAGCTATGTGGGTTTTAGAACTCAGTTTGCCGAGAGTAGCTCGTTACTGGGACCTATTTGGTGTTGACATGTCTCCCTAGGTTGCCCACAGGGGCCCTTATTCAGATCGTGACAGTTACATGGTATTCACTGTCCTATTTATACAGTCCAATCAACGTTCCACCGCCATGCGGAATCATCAAGGACTGCACCACAAAAAGTGATGGAAGTTACGCGGATCTGTCAGTACATTGTAGATCATATTACACCTGCAATGCCGGCACCTTCTTTGGACACAATTTCTGTACACCAGGTAAAGTCGTCAAGTCTGGTCGTAAATGAAATCACATAGTGCCTTGATTTCCGTAGTACTATTTTTACCCCCCCCCCCCCCCACACACACACACCAACCCGTAAAACAACTAACAACCAAACAACTACAACAACACACAATGTCATTTAACAGGATTCGAACCTACTGCATCGACTCGCAGGACATTTGACAGACTGCGACCCTATTAGATCAGCCACCACATAAGTCCAAATAACTGTAGCTGACATGAGAGTTTAAATTTTGTTTTGTTTAACGTCACCACTAGAGCACATCGATTTATTTATCATCTACTACTGGATAAATGTCAAACATTTGGTGATTTTCACATATAGTCTTAGAGAGAAAACCCGCTAAATTTTTGGGGGATTTGTAGCAAGGCGATCTTATATATGCACTATCCCACAGACAGTGATCGATCTACCACTGCCTTTGATATACGCAGTCGTGGTGCATCAAGCGGTACACTTTAAATGCCCTGGACTACATCTATGGGAAACCCCCTAAAATGAGAGAGTTCTTGGCATTCTATTGTGGCGTATGTGGCGGTAGGCAATTTTCTTTTTCTCTTCTGGTTAATGACCCTACTTTGGATTAAAGTCCACCTAATGTGATGTCAACCCGCTGGACAAATGTCACATGGTTGTCGTCTGTAGATTACGGACATTACCAAATTTCACACATTGGGGTGATTAATAAATGGAGGTTCAAGTTTGGTCGGGTGGGTGGGGAACTTCAATGTTGTATGGCAGAAATGCGAAATAACCACGTGAAATGTGATAGTTTTTAAAATGGGATCGTATCTAAATACTCATTTTTTTCTCTCTCGTCGTCATCTAGTTTGCTTCATGTTCTGGTACACTAAGTCCGTGGTATTCTCCACAAACTATCACTAAAACATATTTCTTGGCATTCTATTGTGGCTTATGTTGCGGTACAGTAATTCTTCTCTTTCACTTTATGCCAGTACCCCACGACTGGTATATCAAAGGCCGTTGTATGTGCTGTCTTGTCTGTGGTCGTGCACTATAAAATGATTATTTGCTGCTAACTTCAAACCTGCTAGCGGGTGACCTCTGAAGACTACGTGTACAAAACCCTGAAAGAAATTTTTCACATCCAATAAATCAATATGTTCAAGTGGTGTCGTTAAATATAATAAACCTCAATGTTCGATCGCCGAATTGTTGAATAACCACATGTTAAATAACTGTGGTTTAAGATGGGATAAAGTGTATTTAAACATTCATTTTCTTTCTATTTCGAGTTACCTAGTTTGTTATTTCACCTCCTAAGTCAAATATTTCCATAAACATAGCACTGAAAACATTGTAAAACCCGAAATACAGTAATACCTGTATGCCACTATTAAGCAATAAATATGACAATACGAAATACAGTAATTTCTGTAAGTCGTAAATATGACAAAGTTCACTAATACGACTCTATGATTTTTTTTTTCAGGTACGGTTTTCAATGAAGAACTTCAAACCTGCGACTGGCCGAGTGACGTGAAACAACCATGTGGTACAAAACCCTGAATGATGGTCGTTCAGATGATATTGAAGACAAGAAAACATTTAAACAAATATATACATATTTATGTTATGAATACACCATAGATGAAGTCCAATAAACTGAATCTTATAACGTCTTAGTAGTATGTTGTATTATTATATTTCGTTAGCATTTCACTGAATACTTACGTTATCAGCTAGAGAGCAAATCAGATACAAATATGTAAAGAATACACTCAAAGCAAGAATAAATGTAATGAACATCACTTGGTGATACGCTAAGGAGCATTGCATATATATGCTAGTGATAAGTCGTGGTGATGTGATACTAGAGAGTGCCTTATGACATGTGCTACAAAAAGCACTGAACGATGATATGCTACACTGTGCGTGATGATACGTCGCTATGCACTGCGTGGTGATGTGTTATTGACCACTGGGCATGATATGCACTGATGACATATTGATATCACACACTGTGATGGCATGGTACGATCTATGTTGAATTGCTATTGTGTGTTGACATTCCGCTAATAAGTATGTAATAACATGCCGCTGAAGACTGTATGATGAAATATCGTTGAATCTATTGCCTTTATTAGGTACTGAGCTTTGCATGAATAAATGCTATTGAGTATTGTGTGTTGACATGCAAATGGACCTTGACTAATACTGATCATTATATGTAAATACGAGGTCGGGATTTAGCTCAGTCGGTTGAGTATGAGTGGCGATATGGAGAAGGAGGAAGTGAAGAAAGTGATCAACAAGGAGTGCACGGCCGTTGTTGATGTAGGTGACAATAGAAAGATGGTGGCTGGCGATTTGATTAAATTCCTTAGTGAACAGGTTGGTGATGTGATTCATGCGTGCGTACCAAAGGGACCTGACAGGTATGAAATGACTGTGGATGATGTTGTGCAGGCGAGGATCATTTCAAATAATGATTCCCTAGAACTGAATGGCATGAAGATGAAGGCGAGGTTGTTACATTCGGACAGTGTTTTTGTTTCCTTTTTGCACTTGCCAGCTTATATTTCAGACGAAGAGATAGAGGAGAAACTGAAATCGATGAACATCGAGTTAATAACACTTATTTACAGGCGATTCTACAAGGGTACTCGCATTGCGGATGGAACCAGGTACGTGCGTGTTAAATATCCACCTGACGTAAAGAGTTTACCTTATTCGATGAAATTTAACACTGTCGAAGGTGTGGAGTTTTTTCGTGTTTTGCATGACAATCAAATAAAGGTGTGCTATAACTGTATGTCGGATAGTCACGTGATTCGGGATTGCCCAAATATCACTTGTAATTTCTACAAAGAGAAGGGACATATTGCCAGAAATTGTAAGAAAACATTTCTGTGTGAAAAATATGGAAATAAAGAGGATGTGTGTGTATGCAGTGTGAATGAATACGACAGCGAGCATGTTGATGGCAGTGGCAGCGACAGTACTGATGATGATAGAATGCAAGAAGAAACTCGGGCTAGCCATGAACAAGTCAAAGTATGCAAGGGTAACCAAGCTGAGTGGAGAAATGCTCACAAAGATGCAACACCGAGTTCGAGAAATGATAACCAGCATGTAAATTGTAATGTGGAGAAATCAGTGAAGGGAGTGAAAGCAGTCGGCATTCGTGACCAAGGCTTTTAATTAGATCACAAAATAATTCAAGTAAACATGTGAAAATGAGCACTCATCACCAATCGGAGATCAAAACTAAATACCAGTTGATATTCTTCACACATACAAAGACAGAATCCTAAAAATTAAAAAAAGAAATATACTCGTTACGTCAAACAATGTTTATTGACCGACTTAATTATCGATTCAGTGTGTCATGACATTATAATCACATCACTTTCTCTGCTTGAAGTCTGACATGGATAGGATGATATCAGCGTTTTTATATCCCCATACAGGACTATTGCTGAATGAAATTATACATATATGTGATTGTGTGTGTGTGTGTGTGTGTGTGTGTGTGTGTGTGTGTGTGTGTGTCTCTATATATATCTACTCGCGGAAAAAAGTTCCTGTGCACCAAATAATTGCATATAGAGTATCATTTACTTGAAATCTGGTCATAAAAAATTCAGTAAATAAACGTGTAACCACTTCGTTCCATATCCCAGCAGTGCCCAGTCAATTACACGAGCTATTCATGCTTTGTGATCTTAAGTTGCATTACTAGCATTCTTGGTCACGTGCTCCTCTTTGACGTCATTTTTCTTATCATTGGACTCTAAAACGTTTGTATGGATTCTCATCACTGAGAAAAATACTTTTGTTGGCATCTGATCGTCGTCAGTGTGATGTCACGCCTCCAAGAAAATTAACTTCTTCGAAAGATGGGCATGATTGCAGTTAGAATGGCACAAACGTTGTTGCTATTCATTTTGGTGTTCATTGGTGTTCATCAGAAAACTATGCAGTGTCTGCGGAGATGTTCTCGACAGTTTAGGAATACTAGGGATCTTCCATGTTTAGTGAGTTGACACGTGACGTCACGTTAACCAATCGTCAATATCAAGCGGGTACACATGTGAAATCATTTGGAAATGACAAGTTTAACATCCCAATACATCCCTGTGTTAAGGCCGATCAGTGGAAGAATTTTACGCAACCGATTAGGTGATCACAACGTACGACCATGCCATGACGTCAGTACGTTGTTCTGTTATATCGTCACTGACGGCGCACCAAGCACTGTGTAGACCGTATTTCAGGTTCAGAAGACAGGAAGGGATCACTGTACTTTTGACAGATAAATAGTACATCTATGTAAAACACAATATTTAATTTTTTTATAAATATACGTCTTACTGAAATTTTAATGATCCACGAGAACTTTTTTCCGTGAGTATATATCTGTATGTGTGTGTGTGTGTGTGTGTGTGTGTACATTTTTATATAAAGAAGGTTTATTTAAATAGTCTGTAAATAAAGTAATATTTATCTCGTTTCGAATCGAAGCTTCGTGACGATTTCGAATCGAATCGAATATACGAAGCTTCGCAGGGGCCTATTAAATAGCATCTTCGTCCCAACGGCAGACCAGGCGGAAGAGAAGCAAAAGTCCGAAGGCGGAAGAATGAATGAATGAATGAATGAACGAATGAATGAATGTTTAACGACACCCCAGCACGAAAAATACATCGGCTATTGGGTGTCAAACTAAGGTAATGCAAATAAATAAAGTGATGATCAACATCAATATAAAATTCAAGATTTAAACAAAAACAGTGTAAAGAACTGTGCAAAAACACAAATATCACAGACAGATACTGAATTTTACTCAAAACATCAATTTTGTGCTGTATTGGCCATTCTCAAACAAAATGTTACACCCCTGCACCAAGGTGAGGTTACAGCACGCGCAGGGGATGAAGGCGGAAGAAGACAAAAGTATGGGCAGGGGGTAGTCATCAGCCTTGGCCGGCAATCCCACCTCAGAGAAGGATACTCTAATGAAAACCATGAACTACCCCGAAGACCGAACATGTCGGCTGAGGGCAGCGGATAGACATCCTTTACCTAAAGGAGAAAACCGGATATGTATGCAATCCCACCCACTATGGCCATACAGATAAAAACAAAATTATAGTCTGTTCCAAAAAAGTGCACAAATCACCTGTTTACCGACATCTTTCTTTTAATTTCAAGAGTAAACTCCACCCTGTACATCAATGAGAACCCCAAAAACTGTTAAATTAGATAGAGTATCATTAAACAGATATTTACAAAATATTTACTTGTCAGTTTAATATGAAAAAAAATAATCGACGAAAATCATTTTTATTCTATTTCCGACACTACTTTAGTATATATTTTTACTTATACGAAATAGAAATACATTGTACATGGGGGAAATGTAAAATCGTTTGGTCCTTTTATATAATAGCTAGATATATAGTTTCTCTTGGTCCTTTTATATAATAGCTAGATATATAGTTTCTCTCGATATATAGAGATTGGCAATTAAAAATATAATGAAACTCATCACCTACATCTATATTACATTTTTTAATGAGTGGTTTAACATTGTCAGTTCTAAATGTACAAATTACTCGGGCAATTTTAGTAAATAAACTTGTATAAATTCCTGCTTAAACATATAGTAAAGCTCACTTATAACGAACATACTTAGAACAAACTACTGCATAGAACGAACTGATCGTAAAGTCCCGTTTTATCTCCCTATATATATATATCAATGACCAACTTATGCAAATGTGTACAACGAACTACTGATATAACGAACTAACTATGATAGTCCCTTCAGGTTCGTTATAAGAGTACTTTACTATATTGTAGTTAGGTGAGCAACTTATTAGTTTAAGCCCATATTTAACGTAATGTTGTTCTATCGCCGTGTCCTAGTGTTGCGAGTAGAGGGAGGGAAATCAATGTGCAGCGTTATCATTAAACAAAACATTCCTTTCTTTTCCTTTCACACACTCAATTACTCAAAATATTGTTTAACCTATAGGTATACGCCATTTACGACTCTGTAAGAACACACCGCCTGCGTCTGGTCTACGACAATCCCGCTTGGCTTCGGGCAACCTGCAGCGTGTCACAGAGTTTATGGGAACCAGGATTAAGAAGGGAAACACTCCCTAATGACTCTGGCGTTAAGAAACGATTACAGTTGTCGTGAAGTCGTGTCTCATACTATAAACTGAGCGGTCGCCTGAAGTGTTATCAGTTAGATATCGGACTTGACTAAGTTCTACAGACATGTACGTCCTCGCTTTTACCGTTCTCGTCGTGCTTTTTCCAGCAGGTATTCTTTTAACTTTATCATAAATTAATTAAGTTAAATGCACAAACGTTTAAAGGGACATTCCTGCTGCATTGTAAGATGTTTCCAACTAATAAAATATTTCTACAATTTAACTTACATATTGAATATATTTTCTTGTTTAGAATATCAGTGTCTGTATATTCAGTGTGTTTTTGACCGTCTTAATATTTGTAAGAAGCCCAAACTGGATTTTGTCTTCAAATAATTTCGTACGTACGAAAAAATTATATTTTAGGAAATAAAATGAAATTTAACCTAGTACAAACTCAGGAATGACCCTTTAATACGTTAATATAAATCTACACATTGAAAATATCTAAATGATACAATAGTGTACTACACTGTCGCCATACATCATAAACACGAGCACTCGTTGTGGTAACAAAACATCTTGAATATTTTAAAGTACTATTTACTGTTTGACATGATATATTTACAATTCTACCTCGTATAAGCAAAGAATTTAAGGGGGGTTTTTTTCAATAATGGCAGGTTGGTTTGACATAAAAAGAAAAGAAAAAGTTCTACTTTAAGGTGCAATTTGTAAAAACATTTGTCAATATATAAATAAAACCGGAATACTCACTCATGGAAAGGAATGTCGTCTGCTCACAGAGTTTCTTTTGATTAGTTTATTCCACTAATCTCTATATTTGGGTTAATACTTTGTTTATCAGTGTCTGCAAGATCAAGGTCAGTTTTCTTTGTATGTAAGATAAAACAAGTTTTATAATATTAAACTCCGTGAGCAGAAGAAGAAGTTTGTTTTGTTTATCGACACCACTAGAGCACATTGATTAATTAATCACCGGCTATTGGATGTTAGACATTTGGTAATTCTGACTCGTAGTCATCAGAGGAAACCCGCTACATTTTGTTTAATGCAGCAAGGCCGTGAG
>NC_054701.1:58023513-58173513 GCF_016097555.1 Gigantopelta aegis
AGCATGGAGTCCCATTTTCAACCTCAGGGAGGTCTGTTCGAAGTCGCAAAAGTTCTTTGATGTTATCATCTAGATCAGAAAGTTTCAATTCATGTTTTCTACAGAACTTAGTTCGATGACTTTGTCTTCAGATCCATAAGCACATGTACAGGGATCTAAACATATAGACATACTTGCCAAATGATATGTCACTAATTTATAATGTTCTTGGGGGAAAAAAAGAAAGAAGAAAAGCCACACATTTCACCAATGTCAATCTTGAATATTTGGACATCATGCTGTTTTGGAAAATGTTCTAATATATACAGTTTGTCAGGTTTCTAAACAATCTTTTTGTACTCGTGGTCATACTATACAAGCAACAGTAAAAATACTTCACCGATTCCAACTCCAAGGGGTTAAATGAGCTTATGTTTTTGGTGTTACTGAAGAAAAAATTTCATCCTGTAAACAATTACTAATCTTAAATCTATATAAGTAGCAAAGTGACTGAAATGTGGGTGTTTTATAATTAGAAAATACATTAACCATGTAACTGGTTATATCCTCCGAAATGCTTTGCATATGCTGAAGTCATGCATAATTGAAAGATAAATTTCCCAAGAAGGGCTTCTATATGGATAATGAAATTTGGCACACACAAACTACATCACATTAGCTATAAATTGAGCTCAGTTTCAGGATTTTTGAAGTTAACCCACATTGAGTTTTTTGTCATTGAAAATGTTCCCAATCCGACATTTTTCTGATTTCGGAAGGGTGTTATTCCATAACTAAACAACACATAGATGTAAAACTTTACAGCTATGCAGTGACTGGGGTGGACTTCATAAACAAAAATGATTATGTGTGTGCAGTGAATGTGAGACATTGTTTTAGTCTGGAAAATGGGTTCTCGTGAAGTAAACTTGCATTTTCGACATTTTTCATTTGTATCCAGTCATTCAGTCTGATGACTGAAAAGCACCAGTCTGCTATAAATCAGTCCTTTATAACCTCCCTAGTGTCCATGCAAACTTTCAGGGCTCTGAGTCCATTATGTCCTAAGATAATAGGTCTTGAAATATAGCAGGAAGATTACGGCAGCCATTTTTCAGCTAAATTTAACTCTTACCATAGTTAGGAAAATGTCCATTACTTCAAAACTATTTGAAATACAGAACTCAAACTTGAGATTTGTTAAGTGGATAACTGAGGCATGTTTGGTACAAATTTCAAGTGAATCTGAGACCGAAGTGCATGGGCGACCTCAAATATTTGTTGATTTGACATGGAATGACCCTGTATTGATACTTAAAATGACTGAAAAACATCCAGTTTTGAAGGAATTCTGTTTACTTAGGGTTCAGTTTGGATGTGTTTCACAGTTTGTTTTATTATTTGTGTTATCCGATTCTCCACTTGAGCAATTTTGAAGTTTAACACATAATTTGACAATTTTTTTATATCACCTAAGAGTTCACCCTGGGTATGTTCATTGCAATTGTTATACATAGATCAATGTAAAAGGCGAGTCAGGAGTTGGTTTCTTATTTTTGGGGAAGTTAGGGATGCCTGGTCTTTTTTAATTATTATGTTTTCAAGAATCTACAACTGTGTGCAAGTTGTTACCTCTTAATATTCACGTCTGATGTTGCCTGTAGTGTATGTATGATTTATTGGCATGGTCAGGTTTTGATAAGGTTCAGTAATGTTAATGGAATTGTGATCATGTAAACTTACGTTCAGTCATTGACGTGCGATAATGTTGATTATTTGATGTTTTACGTTGCTAGGTTACCAGCGATTCCAATTCATCATCAGATTCCGATGCTGCTCTTGCCACTGCAACGAAAAAGAAAAAGTCTTCACCGAAAACCCAGCAAAATACCAGAAAGTCTAAAGTGAGATTCTCTTGGGTTAAATTTACAATATAACTACAACACTCCCAGGGGTTTCCCTAGAGCGATAAGCCGACACGGCCCGTGCTCCCTTAGCCAGCCACGTAAGTGCCTTCATGTCTGGTAAGCGCCTTAACTGCAGGACCGTGTCGGCTTAATTTGTAACATGTATACAAAACAATGGAGCTCTGATCCGTAACGTCATTCACCACACATTATCGCACTTCCATTTGGTATCTCTGCAATTCTTTAGATGTTCACTTTGAGGTCCATTGATCGCACCGTTTTAATTGTTGGCGGGCTTGTGCTGGTCACGTGGTACAGGTGATCGGCTACTACTAATCCGCCAGATAACTGCTTGTTGTAATAATGTCTGTATGCTTGGGAATTACGCATCAAGACAAATCAAAGAAAATACCTATTAATTGAATAAACATCTTTGAAGGTGAAATTCTTGAGTAAAACATGTCACTATTAATCCTGGTATATATTTACCATATCGAAACCGTAACTACGTTGTTATTTGCTAAAATGAACGGTCACGGATCGACCAAAAAAATAGCATAATAGCGATCTCACGACCGGTAACGAGAAACGGTCTTATCCAGAATACAGCGTATGCCTTATGATGTTTGCTAATTTTAATAATCAAGGTTATTAATTTTAACGGCATGCATTCGACATGTATGACAGCAATGTGACGGTGATTCAATGTCTGGAAGATATGTAACTTGCTATTTTAATTTTGTAGTCTTTGAACCAAAGTAATAAAAACAAACCGACAATGCATGTCAATTTGAATACAAATGCCACTTCAGGGCCGAAATTCAGGGCCGAAATACATGTCGGCTATCCCAAGGGCTGAGTTCAGCCAGACCGAGCGAAAACAAAACGTTCGCTACACTGGTTTGTGCGCTTCACGTTAAACCAAATGGACACGACGGACACCAATCAAATAGTTCGCGAACGTTAGGAAGAACGTTTGTTGGCTGAACTGAGGAAAGCTCTCGGCGTAATATACGTCACGCTTCAGTCAGCTGACACCCACGTGTCAAGAGACAACGTTGCGAACATTAAACAATACGATTACACAGATGTAAATCTTGATGTAAATTTGTAGAAAAACAATAGTTGTTTGCATCAATGAATACCAACTGCAGTTTCGGTTATTTCCTTTGTCTTTGTTAATTTTGTACCTTTGGTCGTTAGCACGCATGCAGATTGCGATCGCGGGAAATGAACATGCAGTATTTATACAAATTGCATTTAAACGTACACTAAATTAGTTTACAATAATCATATTTGTTAGATAATGCTAGATATATATTTGTGAAACTGTGAGGTGACATTTAATAAGTTAGCTGGATTTTAAAAAGACCGTAAAATTTTCTTTTATTAACGTTTTTTAAAAATATATAAATGGAATATACTGTGAAGTCAGCATTCTTAGCTTAGGTATTTTACAAGCAGAAATGACAATAAGCATTTAACACGACTCTAAAATCAACAGCAACAACATGGTGCAAATTATGAAATTGTTGTGGGTGGGGAATTGATGGGTTATTTAAAAAAAACACCCCATGATTTAATGGATTCAAGGCAAACACTTAACTGTTCTCAATCCACTACCCCACTTCTTTTGGCTTGATTTTTGTGTTATAATGATGCTAAATATGTAAGCGCCTTAAAAAAATCCTGGGGAAAGGCCTGACTCCCTGAATGCTTGTGAGATCAATATTACTACAGTAACAGTGAAACTCCTCTGACCTGGACACTCACAGTGGCAAGTAAAAAGTTTGGTTTTAATGGGTATTCATTTTAAGAGAGGTTTTGTCATTCCATGTCAAATCAACAAATGGCCCACGCACTTCGGTCTTTTTTGTCTATGAAGTCCACCCCAATCACTGCATAACTGTAAAGTTTTACATCTATGTGCTGTTTAGTTGTGGAATAACACCCTTCCGAAATAAGAAAAATGTCAGATTGGGAACATTTTCAATGACAAAAAACCTAATGTGGGTTAACTTCAAAAATCCTGAAACTGAGCTCAATTTATAGCTAATGTGATGTAGTTTGTGTGTGCCAAATTTCATTATCCATATAGAAGCCCTTCATGGGAAATTTATCTTTCAATTATGCATGACTTCAGCATCTGCAAAGCATTTCTGAAGGTATAACTAGTTGTATTATTAAAATATTTTCTCATTGTTAAACTGCTGACATTTCAAAAATATAATGGATGGATCAAATGACATTTTTTGTGTGTGTGTGTGTGTGTGCGCTTACATGTGTGCTTACATGTATGTATGCAGTATAATATGTATGAATGAATGAATGGATGGATGTATATCTATGTATGTATGTATTTAATACCATGTAAGAGTGTCATGTAGTCTTTATTAAGTTATTAGCATTTCATCTTTAGAAACAGTGTTGTGACTACAGTTCATGCCAGGTTTGTTTTATGTCTTTCATCCTTTTGATCCAGATAATACTGGTGGCCATTTGTTGTGGTTGATGCATTTAGTAGACACAGAATACACTGGAGTGACACGTAGCAGTTGTCTTCTCTTTCTGGCCAGTGAAATGATCTTGCTGGACTATGAGGATGCATGGATGAAATTTGAAAATCTTCATGTTCCTTGGATATATTTCTTATATGGCCAACCCACCACTTTCCATCATATAAACAGGCAACGTGCTTTCCAATTTCACACTGTTTCCAGCTGACATGCAGTGCTGGTTTTTTATTTCTAACATCCTTATTTATTACTGTTAGCAGGTCTGTCTCAAATGCTTGTTCACTGTTAGTGTTTTAAGACCCTTTGTCACAGATTTATTGTGAACTTTCCTAGGATCACAACACGATTTCTGGAAGAAGACATATTTGGTGATATAGATTTGCTTATGGTGTAAGCACGGAGTCCCATTTTCAACCTCAGGGAGGTCTGTTCGAAGTCGCAAAAGTTCTTTGATGTTATCATCTAGATCAGAAAGTTTCAATTCATGTTTTCTACAGAACTTAGATCGATGACTTTGTCTTCAGATCCATAAGCACATGTACAGGGAGCTAAACATATAGACATACTTGCCAAATGATATCAGTCACTAGTTTATAATGTTCTTGGGGAAAAAAAGAAAGAAGAAAAGCCACACATTTCACCAATGTCAATCTTGAATATTTGGACATCATGCTGTTTTGGAAAATTTTCTAATATATACAGTTTGTGAGGTTTCTAAACAATTTTTTTGTACTCGTGGTCATACTATACAAGCAACAGTAAAAATACTTCACCGATTCCAACTCCAAGGTGTTAAATGAGCTTATGTTTTTGATGTTACTGAAGAAAATATTTCATCCTGTAAACAATTACTAATCTTAAATCTATATAAGTAGCAAAGTGACTGAAATGTGGGTGTTTTATAATTAGAAAATACATTAACCATGTAACTGGTTATATCCTCCGAAATGCTTTGCATATGCTGAAGTCATGCATAATTGAAAGATAAATTTCCCAAGAAGGGCTTCTATATGGATAATGAAATTTGGCACACACAAACTACATCACATTAGCTATAAATTGAGCTCAGTTTCAGGATTTTTGAAGTTAACCCACATTGAGTTTTTTGTCATTGAAAATGTTCCCAATCCGACATTTTTCTGATTTCGGAAGGGTGTTATTCCATAACTAAACAACACATAGATGTAAAACTTTACAGCTATGCAGTGACTGGGGTGGACTTCATAAACAAAAATGATTATGTGTGTGCAGTGAATGTGAGACATTGTTTTAGTCTGGAAAATGGGTTCTCGTGAAGTAAACTTGCATTTTCGACATTTTTCATTTGTATCCAGTCATTCAGTCTGATGACTGAAAAGCACCAGTCTGCTATAAATCAGTCCTTTATAACCTCCCTAGTGTCCATGCAAACTTTCAGGGCTCTGAGTCCATTATGTCCTAAGATAATAGGTCTTGAAATATAGCAGGAAGATTACGGCAGCCATTTTTCAGCTAAATTTAACTCTTACCATAGTTAGGAAAATGTCCATTACTTCAAAACTATTTGAAATACAGAACTCAAACTTGAGATTTGTTAAGTGGATAACTGAGGCATGTTTGGTACAAATTTCAAGTGAATCTGAGACCGAAGTGCATGGGCGACCTCAAATATTTGTTGATTTGACATGGAATGACCCTGTATTGATACTTAAAATGACTGAAAAACATCCAGTTTTGAAGGAATTCTGTTTACTTAGGGTTCAGTTTGGATGTGTTTCACAGTTTGTTTTATTATTTGTGTTATCCGATTCTCCACTTGAGCAATTTTGAAGTTTAACACATAATTTGACAATTTTTTTTATATCACCTAAGAGTTCACCCTGGGTATGTTCATTGCAATTGTTATACATAGATCAATGTAAAAGGCGAGTCAGGAGTTGGTTTCTTATTTTTGGGGAAGTTAGGGATGCCTGGTCTTTTTTAATTATTATGTTTTCAAGAATCTACAACTGTGTGCAAGTTGTTACCTCTTAATATTCACGTCTGATGTTGCCTGTAGTGTATGTATGATTTATTGGCATGGTCAGGTTTTGATAAGGTTCAGTAATGTTAATGGAATTGTGATCATGGAAACTTACGTTCAGTCATTGACGTGCGATAATGTTGATTATTTGATGTTTTACGTTGCTAGGTTACCAGCGATTCCAATTCAACATCAGATTCCGATGCTGCTCTTGCCACTGTAACGAAAAAGAAAAAGTCTTCACCAAAAACCCAGCAAAATACCAGAAAGTCTAAAGTGAGATTCTCTTATTGGTGTAAAGTTTACAATATAACTACAACACTCCCTGAATGCTTGTGAGATCAATATTACTACAGTAACAGTGAAACTCCTCTGACCTGGACACTCACAGTGGCAAGTAAAAAGTTTGGGTTTAATGGGTATTCATTTCAAGAGAGGTTTTGTCATTCCATGTCAAATCAACAAATGGCCCACGCACTTCGGTCTTTTTTGTCTATGAAGTCCACCCCAATCACTGCATAAGTGTAAAGTTTTACATCTATGTGCTGTTTAGTTGTGGAATAACACCCTTCCGAAATAAGAAAAATGTCAGATTGGGAACATTTTCAATGAAATAAAAACAATGTGGGTTAACTTCAAAAATCCTGAAACTGAGCTCATTTTATAGCTAGTGTGATGTAGTTTGTGTGTGCCAAATTTCATCATCTATATAGAAGCCCTTCTTGGGAAATATGTCTTTCAATTATGCATGACTTCAGCATCTGCAAAGCATTTCTGAAGGTATAACTAGTTGCATTATTAAAATATTTTCTCATTGTTAAACTGCTGACATTTCAAAAATATAATGGATGGATCAAATGACATTTTTTGTGTGTGTGTGTGTGTGTGTGTGTGTGTGTGCACTTACATGTGTGCTTACATGTATGTATGCAGTATAATATGTATGAATGGATGGATGGATGTATATGTATGTATGTATGTATTTAATACCATGTGAGAGTGTCATGTAGTCTTTATTAAGTTATTAGCATTTCATCTTTAGAAACAGTGTTGTGACTACAGTTCATGCCAGGTTTGTTTTATGTCTTTCATCCTTTTCATCCAGATAATACTGGCGGCCATTTGTTGTGGTTGATGCATTTAGTAGACACAGAATACACTGGAGTGACACGTAGCAGTTGTCTTCTCTTTCTGGCCAGTGAAATGATCTTGCTGGACTATGAGGATGCATGGATGAAATTTGAAAATCTTCATGTTCCTTGGATATATTTCTTATATGGCCAACCCACCACTTTCCATCATATAGACAGGCAACATACTTTCCAATTTCACACTGTTTCCAGCTGACAGGCAGTGCTGGTTTTTTATTTCTAAAAACATCCTTATTTATTACTGTTAGCAGGTCTGTCTCAAATGCTTGTTCACTGTTAGTGTTTTAAGACCCTTAGTCACAGATTTATTGTGAACTTTCCTAGGATCACAACACGATTTCTGGAAGAAGACATATTTGGTGATATAGATTTGCTTATGGTGTAAGCATGGAGTCCCATTTTCAACCTCAGGGAGGTCTGTTCGAAGTCGCAAAAGTTCTTTGATGTTATCATCTAGATCAGAAAGTTTCAATTCATGTTTTCTACAGAACTTAGATCGATGACTTTGTCTTCAGATCCATAAGCACATGTACAGGGATCTAAACATATGGGTCGTTCTTTAAAACTGTGTACCATAAAGGGTCGTCCACTTTAAACCATGATGTCAAATATTTCTTAAATATTATTGTATATGTTTTAATTGTTAATTGCTGCATATTGATGTGAAAGATATTAAAGATAAAAAAAATTTGAAATAGTATGTTTGTGTGTGTTATATTTGACTGAATGTCGCAAATTCACATCGAAAATGGCGCGAAAATCTGGGACATCGCGCATACCCTCTGAAAGAATCGGGAATTACAATTAAACAGCACCCATACATTTTTTTTGTGATATTTTAATCTATCAGTTGTAACATGTTTATGATGCTAATAAAGTACTTGTATCGAAAAAATGGCGCATGTAAAAAATATTAATAACATTTTAATGTCATCACCAACGTCACGCACTGTTTCTGATTTACACACCACATGCTCACATTAAAAACAAAGACAGCGACAACCAGATGGAACTATTTTTAGTTGTGTGTAGGCAACACACCATGTACGGATTGTGTAGCAGAGTACTTAAATATCAATACTGCATCCAAATGGTGTATTTTAATCATTAAATATTTTTTGTAACTTTCGTTTCTTGTATATGAAGTGACGTTGAAATTTTTAAAATCCGATTTTCCTTAATAATTAAAAACAAGTAGGGCCTATTTTGTCACAGATTAAGTCGCCCTTATCGGCGGAGAGATAATCATGTGTACTTTTCTCGGCCACGTGTTTGTTTTTGGCGCGCAAAAGAAAATTTGTTCATGGTTTCCAACGAGTGGCGTTTGTGACGTTGGTGATTTCCAGGCAAAACTGCACATCTCTGCTGTACAAAAGGTAAGATTTGATTGGAAAAAGTATTTCCAGAACGTATTTCTATAATTCTTTGATTATATTTATGTGTAATTAACCTATTTTATTGTTTGTTTTCATTAATCCTCTGGCTAAGGTATGTTGGTCTATTGATCATGTCGAGCATTACTATCCAAGTCACAATTTAAATGTACACTGAAATTCGATTACAGCTACAATCATTCAGCTTTCTATTTAGTAGAAATATACCTTGTATCTGGATTTATGATTTATGTGTGTGTGTGATCACCAAAATGTTAGATGTAGTCAGTATTTATTCTAAAAAGCAAATTATTGCTTGATCATATCGTTCGTCACTCGGAAGACGATATGTCGACTTCCTTGTGACGTAGGCAATCCGGATTTGTTTGTTTATGCTGATATTTAATGATATTATCACTTATACAACTTTAAGTATAGTATAAGCAAATCTGTTGCTGTCGGGCTGTATATATATATATTTTAAAAATAGTTAAAAATAATAATGTTTTATTTTTGAGAGAAAACTTGGTCCGGCCATAGCTTTCGTCACACGGAAGTTGAAAATTATGTCCTCTTTGTGACGTATTAATATCGATTTGATTTTTTTCATACCGAGCATTTTTAGGCAATGGCTACTACAGCTGATGCATTAAAAAACATTTCATGGTGTTACTTTTATGCTTATTTACTTTTCACGCAAGAATTAGATATAACTGTATTTATTCCAGGAGGTAAACATGACTCTGTCATATTCTTCGTCACATGGAAGTAAAAAATGTCGGCATCCATGTTACGTAGTACATTCGATTGTGTATACGGGTGTTATCACACTTGTCTCTTTACAATTATGTGTGTATTCTTGTATTAATCTTCAGCTGCACAAACTGCTTTTAAATTGAATGCTTTGATGTAAATGTATTTAATGAAAATGAAATTGTACCGTAAAATATGACTGTGTATATATCGTACGTCACTTGGAACAGAATATGATGTGATTGCTTCTCTGTAGTGATGTTTATATCCCTTTATGACAAAATTGATTCAAAATAAATTTTCTGGTATATAAATTTATACAACATTAATAAACAGATGTGTGTTCTCTCCCCCCCCCCCCCCCCCCCCCCCAAATAACTATTATGGCAAAGTATTACAATGAGGGAGGTGAGGGCTTATAACTTGATAATGAATATTTATTTCCATTTGACATGATTTGTTTAATACAACAGTAGCAATGATCCCGTCTTTGCCAGGAAAAGCAAGTTATCACTCCCCTGGAAAGTATTAGGAGAGTGGCAAACTAACCACATTTATTCATAATTAAAAATCTGACACTATTTGTTCATTCACTGCTGAAACAAATAATTAGAAATTATATTCACAATGAACTGAATTAATGAAGTGACTGTTTTTCTGCAATTTCATATTTGTAGCATTTCAAATATTTTTTGCAGTAACAACCAGACCTGTCAACCTTTAGTCAAGAGAAAGCAGGAGGTGTGTGTTGAAAAAGCAGGAGATTTTGTCAAAAAGCAGGAGATTTTTTAAATTTAACCCAAAATCGCAAGATTTAAAAAAAGACATTATTACAATAAGTTATATGAATACTTTATAATGTCATATATACTTCCTAACCTTAGATCTTGGCTTTTTTTTTTTTTTTTTTTAAGTTTAAATATTATGATTTAAAACATATTTAAAAAAAATTTTTTTTATCCAAAAATGTTAAGAACATGAACAAGAAAAAAATAATTAATTAGTACATTTACGGTATTACACTTACAGCCTTACAGGTTGCGTTACATTATCATTTGTGGTTAGTGTACCTAAGTACCAAAAACAAATTTATATAAATCTTATAAATTAATATTCAGTTTTTACTATAATTAGGAACGGTGGCATGGTACTTATTTAAAATCATTATAATGATGCAATAAACATTGTATTTTCATTAATCATAAGTAAAACCTCATTACGGACATCGTGTGAAATATACCGGAATTATACCCATTTCCGTGAGTAACTTTATGTCAATGTCAAACACAACATTTTTTAATTGTACAAAATAATTTCTTGAAGTGTATCCTTATAACCAACATTTTACCGCACAAACATACAAAATTAACTGACACAAGTATGTTTATACAGCTAATTGGTCTTTTCGTTGTCTTGCTGTGACATGTGATTTTAACATGCATCGTGTGTATCGCTGTCAACTCGGGAGTCTGGCAGTTCAGATTCGTCATAGTTGCATTATGTAATCCATTGGGAAGACATTTTACAATTCAGAGGTGTTATTAGAACAAAATTGGATAGTTTTTTTTTTTTTATATGGCAACAATGAATGTCAATACACAGCCTGTTGAATTAGCGGCAACACGCTTCATAGCCATTACGATGACAACAAACATTATAATAACACGTCATTTTATAAACTCCATGTGCTTTTTTAACAATATAAATAGGCTATCCCACAATTCTCACTTCGGCAAAGGTTAAACAGTCGGGACAATTCGGCCTGTTACATTCTCGGAAACCGAAAGTCGACATTTTCCGAATGAGAAAAAAAAGGCAGAGTTACTTCCCTTCTGTTATTTTGACAAAAGAGGATCGATTTTTTTTTATGCTTACAAAAATGTCATTTAACAGGAGAAACTGTCTCCCGCACAGGTGAAAGGAGATTTTATCAAATACCGGGAGACTCCCGCGGAATCCGGGAGGGTTGACAGGTCTGGTAACAACCCATCACCATGTCGAATCGACAAAGCAGCAGGCTTGCTGCTAAGCAACAACCAGCCGATGAACAAGAGAAACCACCTCTTCTGCAACCACAAAAAACACACAAAAAAACGGGCACTGAAGCTACCAGAGATTGGAAAAAGAAAATGAAAATTAACAATCCTGAAAAATATGATGCCTATCTGGAAAATTGCAGACAATCTAGTAAAGCCTACCGTCAGAATACTTCTGAAGAAAGACGCATTCTACAAAGAGAACAAACAAAATTGAGAATGCGGGCAATGCGTGAAAGAAAGAAATTAGCAGAGGAACAGCAACAAAAGCCCAGGAAGACCAGGGCAGCTCAGGATGAACAGCGGGAAAAATGGAGAAAGCAAAAACAAGAGTGGTGGGGAAAGAAAACGGAAAGGGAAAAGAAACAGAAAAAACAGAGGATAAATGAAGTCCGTCGTGAGAGATATAAGGAGAAGAAAGAAGCAACTCTAAAAAGCAAGACTCCTCTTAAGGTAGCTCTTTTTAAACCGACAGAATGTGAGGCATATACCACATTAGAGGATAACGGGACGCCTGCTGCGAAGAGAAAAGCGTTGTCACGGGCAAAGTTTATTTCCTTCCAGCCCAAGAAAATTTGTGAGAAAGCTCAACGATGTGATATTATCAGCAACACCAAGGAAACGGGCACTTTTTAGCTTTAGCTCAAAGCTGAAAACCGCTGAGAAGTTTAAAAATCAACTTGGCAATCAACTGCTGAAAGACTTGCAAACTTTATCAAGAAAGTGCACAAAAGCCAATCAGGTTAGGCGCAATGTTTTGATATCGGTGTGCCATAAATACCGTTCCATTCGTACAAGCAGCAGACTTCTTGGCGTGCACCGGAAGACTGTGGCCAAAATAATTAATACAGGCAGCCTGTCACCAAGAAGGAAAAAGCAGAAGAAACTGGAGAGAGAAACAGCTGCTTTCTTTGAAGAAGTTTCCTGTCCTCTGCCAGAAAAAAAGCTGGTTTCTAGAAAAACTGGCAAGTGTGCATCTGTTCTGTCTATGCCACTAACAGACTTGCATACCAAGTTCATGGAAGAGAGTGGCAAAAACATAAGTTTTTCTCATTTCGCCAAGTGTCGGCCCTCCAATGTGCGACCCATGCGACAGGCTACGTTGAGACAATGCTTGTGCGAATATTGCACAAATGTGGAACTCAAGCTTCACACCATCAACAAACTTGCCATTAGAGTGGACAACAATTGTCGTGTTCGGCATGTGTACCATGCAGTGGATATAATCACATGTGACAGAGAAAACGGGGCATGGCAGAAAGTGTGTGCATACAGGGAGTGCAGCACCTGCAGCATTGACAAGTTAGATGACCACCTGCAGCCACTTCTCCGTCACCAGGGTCAGCTGCCATGGACTAAATGGGAGTGTCAAGCTAATATTGTCAACGGAAAAAGGGTAATTTTTCCTTAATTCTTTGAATTGATGACAGTAACTAAACAATGATGCTATTAGTATTAGATGTTTATTTTAAGTGCAAAATTATTTTAGATGATTTATTGGGGATGAATGTGGCTTTGTGATAAAGTGCTTGTTTGCGGTGTAACCTTCAGTGATCAATCTGGTTTCCAATTCCAACTGGTACATGTATTAAAGGAAATGATATGTACAGTATATTGTTTTATGATGTAGTCTTATAAGGTTAAGTGCATATAAAAATTCCCTTGCTCGGTATCAGAATTAGACCAGGGGTGTAGAAAGTACTTGCCCACTCGCCAAATGCGAGTAAAAATTCTGACGAAAGAGTTTAAAAATGCATCTAACAGTCCGACTGTCTATCTCTCTTTTTGATTTCATTTGCCACATGAAGTTGATCACTTACTGTTTTGTCAATATATTTATATATACCATTTGAAATGAAGACACTAAATTATAATATTATTAATATAATATATTGTTCTATAAACTGGCGGGCTATTAAATTTTAGTTGGTTTTGGTCTGGCAGGCTAGTGAAATATTTTCCATTTTTGCACCCCTGTAGACTAATGGTGGAGTGGTCATATGTCACATAACCTGTTGTGTTAAGGTATTGTTACATTTATTATTGGTTAATATAATTCATTGTGTATTTCTTAACATTTTTGACATTTTCATTGTTCTCTGAGTAAACTATTGATAGACATGTTCTGGTATTTCAGGTAACGCGGAAGATGTTGATGAAAAAGCAGGGGACAATGGAGGAACTAATGGTAGAACTGAGGGCAGAGGTCACCTTCCTTGCTGGCCACCTCTTCAGAGCTGATTGGCAGCATCGTCAGTTTGAATCGATGAGAAAAACAACACCCTTTCCGCGAACCACGGTTGGCATGGTTCTCGACTTTGCAGAGAACTTTACTTGCTCAAACCAGGATGAAGTCCAAGCAGCACACTGGTATCATGAGCAAGTAACAGTTCATTCCATAGTCACGTACTATGTCTGCCCGTTCTGCGAGGAGACCATCTCCGAGTCCCTGGTGTTCATAAGCGACGATAGACACCACGACTTCAATGCAGTCTTCCACTTCACCAAAGTCGCCATTGACCATCTAAGGAATACCCGGGGATTGGAGCTGGACCACATCATCCAATGGACGGATGGCTGTGCGAGCCAATATAAATCGAAGGGCCCTTTTTCGGACATCTCTTGTGCTCTCGCAGACTTTGGTTGTACGTTCGAATGAAATTATTTTGGATCGTGCCATGGCAAAGGGCCTTCTGATGGAGAAAGTGCTGTGGTGAAACACTACGCAGCCACCGCCGTCAAAGCTGGTTCACACTTGATCACCAATGCGAATGATCTTTTTAATTACTGTTTTGCAAGTTCGCTGAACAAACAGCCAGAAGGTGGATGTAAGCATTTTTTAAGATCTTTCTTCTGGGTGCCAAGTAGCGATATCAGGAGAGACCGGAACCGGCCAGTAAAGACATTGAAGGGGACCCGTTCCCTCCACTGTGTTAAGTGTGTGGAGCACAAAGTAGTAATCACGCGTCATCTTTCGTGCTTCTGTGTCCCTTGTCAGTCTGGTTTGGGTTTATGCCTGAACACACACACAACTGGACCACTGGAGACTCATACTCTTCAGACTGCTGCTGTTCCAAGCCAAGCTGTAACTACAAACAGAACTCCCAGTGAAACTGAAGTAGTTCAACAAACAGTCGCCACTCCACGAGAACCTGAACCAGTTGATCCCTCTCCTCACCAAACGGAAAAAAATAATCCTACTCAGACTCCGAAGGTGGGAGATTTGGTGAAAGTGGCCCTCAAAGGTTGCCAAAGGGTTGTAACTTTTTACGCCAAAGTGTTGGACATTGAGGGTGCAACTGGTGACATCAAATTACATTATTTAAAATTGAAACCAGAAACCAACCAGTACATTTGGGCAGACAGTGCTTGGCTAGCAGCAGACCAGGTGCAGGAAATTGTTCAGCCTCCTTTACTCGTACCCAGTCGCGGCATTGCCTTTGTTTTTAAAGAATGATTATATTGTAGTTTAATGTGATGGATGTTTCACTTATGCTTATGATTGATTTTGATACTAATTTTGATTTAAATGTTTTGTTTATGCAAATACGGTTTTTCTTTTCTAGTTTTAGTAACTAACATTCTTATGAACTGATATTACAAAACCTTTGAACAAGAGTGGGTGTTTTTTCTTCCTTCCCCAAGAGCGTGTGATTGTGGCTTCACTTTTGCCTATTACTTGTGCCTGTTATTGATACTTATTTTGATTTGACAGTTTTGTTTAAAAATTTCTACTTTTAGTAACTGATATTACAAAAGCTTTGGACAAGAATGTGTATTTTTTCCTTCCTAGATGTATAAATTTTTCACTAATACCTATGAGATTTTAGTCTTTATCTTCAACCTTTTTTTTTAGCAAAACTGATTTTGATTGGACAGTTTTGTTTATGCAATTATGTTGTGTTTTTTCATTATTAAAGCATAAATAAAAAGAACTTGGTACTTACATTGCTGTGTTTCTGTTTATTTGAGTAATATTATTGTTTTTGACGTTTCTAGAGCATGTTTAATGTTTCGTACTAATTTTGGTTTCCATGTGATATTGGTGATCATAATACTTCATTCTGAATTAATTTAAACAAATAATTATAGATTCTTTTCATACTGATCACACATGTTTCCCAGCACAGAAATATTAATATTATGAACAAAGCAGAACTAAATATATGCTCATTATGTTCCTAACAAAACTGAAAGAAAGAAAAAAAAACTTGCAAAATTTGCCGATACGTAATTTGTCAAATACAGCTTCTTAATTACTTCATTAACATTTGGTCATCATAACAACTGGATTAAGATATCACTGCTTAAAACTTTTACATGTGTTAAGAGAGAGAAAGTTAAATTGGTTGAATTAAAACACCTAATTTTTACCAAATTTGGTTTCCATGTTACACGGGTGATATTGAGAATTACAATACATTTACCTCCCTGTTATATGGTAATTTGAATTTGGAGTATCTTTTGTTTTAAATTATCACAAATGGTACATCTTGACCTTCACAAATATACCCCTGTTGTTACTTTTTGAACCTTTTAACATTTGAGACAGATGTCACACTTTTGGTATACAGTTTTGGAGAATGACCCATATAGACATACTTGCCAAATGATATCAGTCACTAATTTATAATGTTCTTGGGGGAAAAAAAGAAAGAAAAAAAGCCACACATTTCACCAATGTCAATCTTGAATATTTGGACATCATGCTGTTTTGGAAAATTTTCTAATATATACAGTTTGTGAGGTTTCTAAACAATTTTTTTGTACTCGTGGTCATACTATACAAGCAACAGTAAAAATACTTCACCGATTCCAACTCCAAGGGGTTAAATGAGCTTATGTTTTTGGTGTTACTGAAGAAAATATTTCATCCTGTAAACAATTACTAATCTTAAATCTATATAAGTAGCAAAGTGACTGAAATGTGGGTGTTTTATAATTAGAAAATACATTAACCATGTAACTGGTTATATCCTCCGAAATGCTTTGCATATGCTGAAGTCATGCATAATTGAAAGATAAATTTCCCAAGAAGGGCTTCTATATGGATAATGAAATTTACCACACACAAACTACATCACATTAGCTATAAATTGAGCTCAGTTTCAGGATTTTTGAAGTTAACCCACATTGGATTTTTTGTTATTGAAAATGTTCCCAATCAGACATTTTTCTTATTTCGGAAGGGTGTTATTCCATAACTAAACAACACATAGATGTAAAACTTTACAAATATGCAGTGATTGGGGTGGACTTCATAGACAGAAAATGATTATTTGTGTGCAGTGAATGTGAGACATTGTTTTAGTCTGGAAAATGGGTGCACGTGAAATAAACTTGCATTTTCGACATTTTTCATTTGTATCCAGTCATTCAGTCTGATGACTGAAAAGCACCAGTCTGCTATAAATCAGTCCTTTATAACCTCCCTAGTGTCCATGCAAACTTTCAGGGCTCTGAGTCCATTATGTCCTGATATAATAGGTCTTGAAATATGGCAGGAAAATTACGGCAGCCATTTTTCAGCTAAATTTAACTCTTACCATAGTTAGGAAAATGTCCATTACTTCAAAACTATTTGAAATACAGAACTCAAACTTGAGATTTGTTAAGTGGATAACTGAGGCATGTTTGGTACAAATTTCAAGTGAATCTGAGACCGAAGTGCATGGGCGACCTCAAATATTTGTTGATTTGACATGGAATGACCCTGTATTGATACTTAAAATGACTGAAAAACATCCAGTTTTGAAGGAATTCTGTTTACTTAGGGTTCAGTTTGGATGTGTTTCACAGTTTGTTTTATTATTTGTGTTATCCGATTCTCCACTTGAGCAATTTTGAAGTTTAACACATAATTTGACAATTGTTTTATATCACCTAAGAGTTCACCCTGGGTATGTTCATTGCAATTGTTATACATAGATCAATGTAAAAGGCGAGTCAGGAGTTGGTTTCTTATTTTTGGGGAAGTTAGGGATGCCTGGTCTTTTTTAATTATTATGTTTTCAAGAATCTGAAACTGTGTGCAAGTTGTTACCTCTTAATATTCACGTCTGATGTTGCCTGTAGTGTATGTATGATTTATTGGCATGGTCAGGTTTTGATAAGGTTCAGTAATGTTAATGGAATTGTGATCATGTAAACTTACGTTCAGTCACTGACGTGCGATAATGTTGATTATTTGATGTTTTACGTTGCTAGGTTACCAGCGATTCCAATTCAACATCAGATTCCGATGCTGCTCTTGCCACTGTAACGAAAAAGAAAAAGTCTTCACCAAAAACCCAGCAAAATACCAGAAAGTCTAAAGTGAGATTCTCTTATTGGTGTAAAGTTTACAATATAACTACAACACTCCCTGAATGCTTGTGAGATCAATATTACTACAGTAACAGTGAAACTCCTCTGACCTGGACACTCACAGTGGCAAGTAAAAAGTTTGGGTTTAATGGGTATTCATTTCAAGAGAGGTTTTGTCATTCCATGTCAAATCAACAAATGGCCCACGCACTTCGGTCTTTTTTGTCTATGAAGTCCACCCCAATCACTGCATAACTGTAAAGTTTTACATCTATGTGCTGTTTAGTTGTGGAATAACACCCTTCCGAAATAAGAAAAATGTCAGATTGGGAACATTTTCAATGAAATAAAAACAATGTGGGTTAACTTCAAAAATCCTGAAACTGAGCTCATTTTATAGCTAGTGTGATGTAGTTTGTGTGTGCCAAATTTCATCATCTATATAGAAGCCCTTCTTGGGAAATATGTCTTTCAATTATGCATGATTTCAGCATCTGCAAAGCATTTCTGAAGGTATAACTAGTTGCATTATTAAAATATTTTCTCATTGTTAAACTGCTGATATTTCAAAAATATAATGGATGGATCAAATGACATTTTGTGTGTGTGTGTGCTTACATGTGTGCTTACATGTGTGCTTACATGTATGTATGCAGTATAATATGTATGAATGAATGGATGGATGTATATGTATGTATGTATGTATTTAATACCATGTAAGAGTGTCATGTAGTCTTTATTAAGTTATTAGCATTTCATCTTTAGAAACAGTGTTGTGACTACAGTTCATGCCAGGTTTGTTTTATGTCTTTCATCCTTTTCATCCAGATAATACTGGCGGCCATTTGTTGTGGTTGATGCATTTAGTAGACACAGAATACACTGGAGTGACACGTAGCAGTTGTCTTCTCTTTCTGGCCAGTGAAATGATCTTGCTGGACTATGAGGATGCATGGATGAAATTTGAAAATCTTCATGTTCCTTGGATATATTTCTTATATGGCCAACCCACCACTTTCCATCATATAGACAGGCAACGTGCTTTCCAATTTCACACCGTTTCCAACTGACAGGCAGTGCTGGTTTTTTATTTCTAACATCCTTATTTATTACTGTTAGCATGTCTGTCTCAAATGCTTGTTCACTGTTAGTGTTTTAAGACCCTTAGTCACAGATTTATTGTGAACTTTCCTAGGATCACAACACGATTTCTGGAAGAAGACATATTTGGTGATATAGATTTGCTTATGGTGTAAGCATGGAGTCCCATTTTCAACCTCAGGGAGGTCTGTTCGAAGTCGCAAAAGTTCTTTGATGTTATCATCTAGATCAGAAAGTTTCAATTCATGTTTTCTACAGAACTTAGTTCGATGACTTTGTCTTCAGATCCATAAGCACATGTACAGGGATCTAAACATATAGACATACTTGCCAAATGATATCAGTCACTAATTTATAATGTTCTTGGGAAAAAAAAGAAAAGAAAAAAAGCCACACATTTCACCAGTGTCAATCTTGAATATTTGGACATCATGCTGTTTTGGAAAATTTTCTAATATATACAGTTTGTGAGGTTTCTAAACAATTTTTTTGTACTCGTGGTCATACTATACAAGCAACAGTAAAAATACTTCACCGATTCCAACTCCAAGGGGTTAAATGAGCTTATGTTTTTGGTGTTACTGAAAAAAATATTTCATCCTGTAAACAATTACTAATCTTAAATCTATATAAGTAGCAAAGTGACTGAAATGTGGGTGTTTTATAATTAGAAAATACATTAACCATGTAACTGGTTATATCCTCCGAAATGCTTTGCATATGCTGAAGTCATGCATAATTGAAAGATAAATTTCCCAAGAAGGGCTTCTATATGGATAATGAAATTTGGCACACACAAACTACATCACATTAGCTATAAATTGAGCTCAGTTTCAGGATTTTTGAAGGGTTTTTTGTCATTGAAACTTTTCCCAATCCGACATTTTTCTGATTTCAGAAGTGTGTTATTCCATAACTAAACAACACATAGATGTAAAACTTTACAGTTATGCAGTGATTGGAGTGGACTTCATAAACAAAAATGATTATGTGTGTGCAGTGAATGTGAGACATTGTTTTAGTCTGGAAAATGGGTGCTCGTGAAATAAACTTGCATTTTCGACATTTTTCATTTGTATCCAGTCATTCAGTCTGATGACTGAAAAGCACCAGTCTGCTATAAATCAGTCCTTTATAACCTCCCTAGTGTCCATGCAAACTTTCAGGGCTCTGAGTCCATTATGTCCTGAGATAATAGGTCTTGAAATATAGCAGGAAAATTACGGCAGCCATTTTTCAGCTAAATTTAACTCTTACCATAGTTAGGAAAATGTCCATTACTTCAAAACTATTTGAAATACAGAACTCAAACTTGAGATTTGTTAAGTGGATAACTGAGGCATGTTTGGTACAAATTTCAAGTGAATCTGAGACCGAAGTGCATGGGCGACCTCAAATATTTGTTGATTTGACATGGAATGACCCTGTATTGATACTTAAAATGACTGAAAAACATCCAGTTTTGAAGGAATTCTGTTTACTTAGGGTTCAGTTTGGATGTGTTTCACAGTTTGTTTTATTATTTGTGTGATCTATTTCCACTTTAGCAATTTTGAAGTTTAACATAATTTGGCAATTTTTTTATATCACATAAGAGTTCACCCTGGGTATGTTCATTGCAATTGTTATACATAGATCAATGTAATAGGCGAGTCAGGAGTTGGTTTCTTATTTTTAGGGAAGTTAGGGATGCCCGGTCTTTTTTAATTATTATGTTTTCAAGAATCTGCAACTGTGTGCAAGTTGTTACCTCTTAATATTCACGTCTGATGTCGCCTGTAGTGTATGTATGATTTATTGGCATGGTCAGGTTTTGATAAGGTTCAGTAATGTTAATGGAATTGTGATCATGTAAACTTATGTTCAGTCATTGACGTGCGATAATGTTGATTATTTGATGTTTTACGTTGCTAGGTTACCAGCGATTCCAATTCAACATCAGATTCCGATGCTGCTCTTGCCACTGTAACGAAAAAGAAAAAGTCTTCACCGAAAACCCAGCAAAATACCAGCAAGTCTAAAGTGAGATTCTCTTATTGGTGTAAAGTTTACAACCTAACTTGTCGAATATTTGTCATATAAATATTACTAAAGTAGAAGCCCTCTAGAACAGGCACCCATGGGAGAAAGTGAAAAGTCCTGGTTTAATGGGTATCCTGTAGTGATACTTATAAAGTGACTGAAAACCATCCAGTTTTGATAGAATTCTGGTTTGTGTGGTTTCTAGTTTCGAGGTGTTTAACTGTATTTTATATTTTTGAGATCTGATTTTCTACTGCAGCAGTTTTTGAAGTTTAACATATAATTTGGTAAAATGTTCTGCTAACTTAGAGTTAGGCCTAGGGATGTTTATCATAATTGTATGTTATACTGGTACTTATACATCAGGGGTGGGAATTATTTTTTAAAGAATCTGCCATTTCCTCATAATATTCGTTCTCTGTGATGTATGTACATAAGTTAGTTTTTTTGCATGGCTTAAGATTCGAATGCACCAAAGTCAAGACTTCAAATGATGTCCAAATTAAGTACAAACTTGCTGACCTCAAAACATTGTTAAATTTTAAAGGCATATTGTCACAGACCACTGACCTATTTAATGATCTAACAAAGTATTACCTGAACAAAAATAATTTGATTTGTCCTAAATGTACTTTATTCAACCATCTTCATAACCGCCATACTACATTTATTAATGACATTTTGTAAAAAATTATTGAATTGCGGCAATGGTCCAGAATTCAAAAACTAAAATTGCTGAGAGGGATGACATGAATTTCATTCCATCATGGTTCAGTTATGGTGACGCGACAGCTAGATTTGGTTTCCAATGTAATTTTTATTATCCATTTTTTAGAGAAATACGGTCCTGAAATCCGTGACAGTATGCCTTTAATTAAATTAGAATAACCTGAAATGAATTTCTCAATAACCACAACTCTTAGACAGTTGTTAATAACATTACTGCTTTAAAATGACCTCGCTATGCTGAGAACAAAGTGAAAACCTGTTGTGCCCAAATTAGTGAAATATAAAACTCTGGAATTATTTATTAGTCAGTATGGCCAAGTTTAGATACGGTTCAGCAATATAAATGGAACTGTGATCATGTGAAGTTACATTAATCATTGACTGTCGATAATGTTGATTATTTGATATTTACGTTGCTAGGTTACCAGCGATTCCAGTTCATCATCAGATTCCGATGCTGCTCTTGCCACTGTAACGAAAAAGAAAAAGACTTCACCAAAAACCCAGCAAAATACCAGAAAGTTTAAAGTGAGATTCTCTTATTGGTATTGTAATGTATATAGTATTAATACCAATAGCAATATAGAAACTGTTATCGTTTAGTTACTATTACCAGAAATGTTAATATAACAATGCCCGGAAGTGTATCTGAGGGTTACGTCATGGCCAAGCAGATGAGAAGTCTGTGTTCTCGGTGAATAAAAGCCACTATCATTTTTGAAATTAGTTTGTTGAACCAGAACATTACAGGTATAAAGTATACAATATAACTACAACAATTCTTGAATACTTGTTGAATAAATATCACTGCAGTGAACCCCTTAAAACTAGGCAATCACCTGACAAAGTGAAAAGTCCTGTTTTAACAAGGTTCGCACACGCTTGAAAAAGCCCTAAATATGATGGGTTGCCCTAAAAAGTCCCTATTTTGATCATCTAGCCCTAAAAAGCCCTATATTTTATTGGCAAGTTCACAAGAGACCCTAAATTGGGCCACATAAGCCCGGAAATCGATAGACAGTATTTTTCTTCCGGAAACATTAAATAAATTGCCAAAAATACATCGATATCTACTTTTGTTTGTTGATCTCTGTGCTCGCTCAAATGTTGGTGTGTAAACAATGCCAAACTGATACCAACGATTCATTCGTAAAACATCGTCAATATTCGATATTGTTCATAGAAGATTCATTTGTAACTTTTGGGGAGCGCTTGATTGGTCATTCTAAAAGGAAACACGTTTCTAAAATACTAATCAAGAGTCTTAATCTCAGTGCAAACTAAATAAAACGGAATATTCTAAAATGATCTGAACTGAATCAGACATTTATGCCTATGTGGATTCTACGTATTTATGTTCATGAAAATGTGTAGGACAGTTCTCTGTCAATTCTGACGGCCCGCTAGAACACTTCCATTATTTTGTCGAGTTCGAAGGTCATTGCAAATGGCGGACAGCAAAGGTTTAGTCACTAAATTTTACTTACATTGACCCTAAAAAGCCCCTAAAGTTAGGTTTGAAATTTCTGTATGAACCATGTTTAATGTTCATCATTGATGATGTCCTTTGTGGTGTGTGTATGCATGGCTTTAGATTGTAACAAAGTCAAGGCTATAAATGTCGTCCAAATTAAGTACAAACTTGCTGACATCAAAACATTTCACCTCAAAATGACTAAAATGTTACGGTTTAATTAGATTAGAATAACCTGAAATGAATTTCTCAATAACCACAACTCTTAGACAGCTATTAATAACATTACTGCTTTAAAATGACCTTGCTATGCTGAGAACAAACTGAAAACCTGTTGTGCCCAAATTAGTGAAATATAAAACTCTGGAATTATTTATGAGTCAATATGGCCAAGTTTAGATACGTTTCAGCAATATAAATGGAACTGTGATCATGTGAACTTACGATCAGTCATTGATTGTTGATAATGTTGATTATTTAATGTTTTACGTTGCTAGGTTACCAGCGATTCCAATTCATCATCAGATTCCGATGCTGCTCTTGCCACTGTAACGAAAAAGAAAAAGTCTTCACCGAAAACCCAGCAAAATACCAGAAAGTCTAAAGTGAGATTCTCTTATTGGTGTAAAGTTTACAATAGCTACAATTACTTGTCAGATAAATATTGTGGCAGTGGATCTCCTCTAAACCGGACACCCATAGGAGCCAATAAAATATTTACATGTATTCCGTTTAGAGAGGTTCTGTTGTGTATTGATATTTAAAAAGTGGCTGAAAACATCCAGTTATGAGGAAATTACAGGCTATTGAAGGTCTAGTTTTTAGTAGTTTCACTGTATTTATACAGTTTTTAAATTTGGTTTTCCATTTCAAATAAACTGAGTGTGCTACCTGACACAGTCTGTTTGGAGAGTGGTGGGTTCCTATTCACACCTTGACTTCACTTCTACAGTGATAGAAATAATCAGAAATTCTGATCACCTAAATATACCTATAAATCGTTAATTTTTTTTAATTTTTTTAATGTACACATGAAATCAAACCCCAACCCCAAAATATTTACATCAATTCCATCATTTAAACTGGAGGACCACTCTACTAACCGTAGGGAATATGCACTAGTTTTGAGGACAGGTGATGTATCTATAAAAGAGAAAACACTCGGAAGTTTTCTCCATTCTCTTATTGGTATTGTAATGTATATAGCATTAATACCAATAGCTATTAACATTTGAACAATTGCAGTTAACATTTCCCCACACAATCAGTGTTTGATTATAATAATCATAGGAACATCACTAATAATTAGCTTGTTTTCTGTAGGGCTTCTTGCCTGTCAATGGGATTTAATATATTAATTTTCAAATAAAAGTATACATTTTAAATTTTATTCAAATAACTAATTCTACTCATATTAAGAACAATTTAAGGAATTGTCTTTGTTCAGCAACTTGGGGCGAGATGTAGCCCAGTGGTAAAGCGCTCGCTTGATGCACTGTTGGTCTGGGATCGATCCCCATTTGTGGGCCCTTTGGGCTATTTCTCGTTCCAGCCAGTGCACCACGATTGGTATATCAAAGGCTGTGGTATGTATTACCCCGTCTGTGGGATGGTGCATATAAAAGATCCCTTGTTGCTAATCGAAAAGAGTAGCCCATGAAGTGGCGACAGCGGGTTTCCTCTCTCAATATCTGTGTGGTCCTTAACCATATGCCTGACGCCATATAACTGTAAATAAAATGTGTTGAGTGGGACGTTAAATAAAAGATTTCTTTCTTTGTTCAGCAACCTACCGGCCTCGGTGGCGTCGTGGCAGGCCATCGGTCTACAGGCTGGTAGGTACTGGGTTCGGATCCCAGTCGAGGCATGGGATTTTTAATCCAGATACTGACTCCAAACCCTGAGTGAGTGCTCCGAAAGGCTCAATGGGTAGGTGTAAACCACTTGCACCGACCAGTGATCCATAACTGGTTCAACAAAGGCCATGGTTTGTGCTATCCTGCCTGTGGGAAGCGCAAATAAAAGATCCCTTGCTGCCTGTCGAAAAAAGAGTAGCATATGTGGCGACAGCGGGTTTCCTCTTTAAAACAGTGTCAAAATGACCATATGTTTGACGTCCAATAGCCGATAATAAGATAAAAAATCAATGTGCTCTAGTGGCGTCGTTAAATAAAACAAACTTTACTTTACTTTTTGTTCAGCAACCTGTAGCTATTTTCGATTTTTGCATAATGTTTATTTTCAATTTCATAATCACTAATGAAGGCCTGCTTAGTTTGATTGTCTAACATATTGATGTCTGACTGATATGTCATTTAGGTCCACTAGATCAAATTCAACTAGTGGGTATTCATTGAAGATGCTTGTATATGGGTGATTAAACAGGATTGTCTCCCTTATAATATTAAATATATTAATATTATAAGGGAGACAATCCTGTTTAGTCACCCATATATATTAGTTTTTCAGACATGGGATGTACTTAGCCAGTGTTGAAACTTGAGATTTGAAACATTTCTCATCTTAATATCATAACTGCAGTGCACATGTATGTGTCAAGCAAACATCAAATAAGCCGGAGTCACGACGAAATGTAAACCTGTGGGTGCATTTACTCCCACCTGAATTCATTTTACAAAGTCTTCTCTTCTTAAATTGCATTTATTATACAGGGGCGTACGTAGCTCAGTGGTAAAGCATTTGCTTGATGCGCGGTCGATCTAGGATCGATCCATGTCGGAGGACCCATTAGGCTATTTCTCTTCCAACCAGTGCTCCACAAAGGCAGTGGTATGTACTATCCTGTCTGTGGGATGGTGCATATAAAAGATCCCTTGCTGCTAATCGAAAAGAGTAGCCCATGAAGTGGCGACAGCGGGTTCCCTCTCTCAATATCTGTGTGGTCCGTAACTATATGTCTGACGCCATATAACCGTAAATAAAATTTGTTGAGTGTGTCTTTAAATAAAACTTTTCCTTTCTTACAATACAGTTATCTTTCCAACTGGAGACACATGTGTATCTGAGGTCTTTTATAATAATTGTTTATTTTCCCTGTTGTGTGTCTGACATCTGTAATTTCCTGACAAGCGTGTGTTGTTTCCCTGCAGTGTGAGGAGAAGCCGTACCTAAAGAACCTGCGAAAGATCTGCCACGCTGTGGGGATTATCGTGCGGAACACCATTGAGCTCAAGGACTGCGACACGGAAGAAGAGAAAATCAAGCGACTCAAAGAACTTCTCAGGAAGGCAGGCATGCAAGGTCTAATCCCATGTTCTTTTTTGTTATAACCTTTATGTATAAAATTGTCTCATGAATATTTGTGTTGTATGTAGCTCTGTGGTGGAGGGTCATTTCCATCTCTGCTACAGAACATGAAGTTTAACGATATCTGGTTGATCCTCAGGACTAATGAATTTCTTCACCAGCCTCGGTGGTGTCGTGGTTAAGCCATCAGACACAAGGCTGGTAGGTACTGGGTTCGCAACTTGGTACTGGCTCCCACCCAGAGTGATTTGGGTAGGTGTTTGACCACTACACCCCCTTCTTTCTCACTAACCACTAACACCTAACCCACTGTCCTGGACAGACAACCTAGATAGCTGAGGTGTGAACCTTAATTATATTCCTTCCGACTGATGATAACATGATTCTGTGGTGATGTTAAACATGCCTTTCCTTTCCATCTTTCAATGGTACTGTATTGCATACGAACCGTCATTCTGTTTGCATATTGGCTATAGTAATTTTAAATTGACATCATCTAGTTATGTGATGAACCATTATTCATTCTGCAATTAAAAGTTGCAAACTTTTTAAGGTAATAAATATCAGTGCTAGTTTATGGTAGTTGATTGTGGTGGTAGTAGTAGTAGTACTGGTAGCAGGGGTAGTAGCAGCAGTAGTAGTAGTAGTACTGGTAGCAGGGATAGTAGCAGCAGCAGTAGTAGTAGTAGTACTGGTAGCAGGGGTAGTAGCAGCAGTAGCAGTAGTAGTAGTAGTAGTAGTACTGGTAGCAGGGGTAGTAGCAGCAGCAGTAGTAGTAGTAGTACTGGTAGCAGGGGTAGTAGCAGCAGCAGTAGTAGTAGTAGTACTGGTAGCAGGGGTAGTAGCAGCAGTAGTAGTAGTAGTACTGGTAGCAGGGATAGTAGCAGCAGCAGTAGTAGTAGTAGTACTGGTAGCAGGGGTAGTAGCAGCAGTAGCAGTAGTAGTAGTACTGGTAGCAGGGGCAGTAGCAGCAGCAGTAGTAGTAGTAGTACTGGTAGCAGGGGTAGTAGCAGCAGTAGTAGTAGTAGTACTGGTAGCAGGGATAGTAGCAGCAGCAGTAGTAGTAGTAGTACTGGTAGCAGGGGTAGTAGCAGCAGTAGCAGTAGTAGTAGTAGTACTGGTAGCAGGGGTAGTAGCAGCAGCAGTAGTAGTAGTAGTACTGGTAGCAGGGATAGTAGCAGCAGCAGTAGTAGTAGTAGTACTGGTAGCAGGGGTAGTAGCAGCAGTAGCAGTAGTAGTAGTAGTAGTAGTACTGGTAGCAGGGGTAGTAGCAGCAGCAGTAGTAGTAGTAGTACTGGTAGCAGGGGTAGTAGCAGCAGCAGTAGTAGTAGTAGTACTGGTAGCAGGGGTAGTAGCAGCAGTAGTAGTAGTAGTAGTACTGGTAGCAGGGGTAGTAGCAGTAGTAGTAGTAGTAGTACTGGTAGCAGGGGTAGTAGCAGCAGCAGTAGTAGTAGTAGTACTGGTAGCAGGGGTAGTAGCAGCAGTAGTAGTAGTAGTAGTACTGGTAGCAGGGGTAGTAGCAGTAGTAGTAGTAGTAGTAGTACTGGTAGCAGGGGTAGTAGCAGTAGTAGTAGTAGTAGTAGTAGTACTGGTAGCAGGGGTAGTAGCAGCAGTAGTAGTAGTAGTAGTACTGGTAGCAGGGGTAGTAGCAGTAGTAGTAGTAGTAGTAGTAGTACTACTACTGCTGCTGCTGCTTTAGTCCATATTCTCCTTTAAACACTTCCAATATTGTTTGGGCTAATGCTTTGCATACATTCTGAATGGGAGCCCACCATTTTAGATCTTTGTGCAACCCTGGACCACCAAGATTAAAATATCCTGATTTTTTTTCATAATCCTTCATTTCATTCATTTCAACTTATTTTTCATGCTTAAATATCCAATTGAGGTATCAAGCACGTTGTCCTGGGCACACACCTCAGCTGTCTGGGCTGTCTGTCCAGGATAGTTAGTTATTTGTTAGTAGTTTCGTAATCCACTTTCATCGTTGTGTTTATCGCAGGCCAGCCCAGCATGAATAAGGTGCAGGCACTCAAGCTGCTCAAGGAGGCGGCTCAACTGGACACCAGCAACATCCTGTCCAGTGTCAAAGGTCAGTGTTGGATGCAGATCACTCGCATTCTGTGATAGTTATATTTGTCCTTGTCATTGTCATTGGGCCCATTGGGCTATTTCTCATTCAAACCAGTGCACTGTGGTTCAGTGGTAGAAATTAGGAAACTTGTTCTAGGATTTTGATGAAACACATCTACAGTTTGTATGTTTAACAGGTTTCATTGGCAAAATAGTTTGACTGTCCGCATCACGAATCTGGGTCACAACTGCCCAGTATTACTCGCCCGGGGGACTAGCGCTATTTAGCTTCTATCCCTGTGGTATGTGCTATCCTGTCTGTGGGATGGTGCATATAACAGATCCCTTGCAATAGACAAATATAGCGGGTTTTCTCTCTAACACTATATGTTGGTGATCCTCTAATGATTCTCCATTCAAAATATAGGTTTTTTTCAAGTAAATTAAATTATTTGGTTTTAATTTTTTGTGGGCAGATAATTGAAGGTATGTTGTTTATATTTTAAAGCAAAAGTTAATAATTTCGGCAGAAAGCCATCATTATGTATCTTTGATGTAGCATATTTAAAGAAACATGCCTTTTCTCTCCCCATTAACTATTTCAGCCTTTTGATCAGTGCAATTTGCAACTTGTGCCTGCTGTAACTAATATAATTGGAAGTTGTTATTATTTCACCATTTGCAGAATTAAAAGTGGTGTGAATATTATAGTATTGCATATATCTATTTTTAATTTGCATGCATTTCCGACCAGTTTAAATTGATGCATTGGTGTTTAACCATTAGCCAGGGCTTCTACATTATGGTAGCTCCACTCCCATGGCTAGTGATATTCAATGTTGGGCTAGTAAACAACTAATATTACCATACCAAACGGCTAGTGAAAATAAAAGCTGCATTTTTGTCCTATTTCTTAAATATGAATATCCTGTAACAAACCCCCCCCCCCCCCCCCCCCCCACACACACACACACAATCTTAGTGTGTTTAAGCTCCATCTCCCTCTTTAGGTGACATATCCGATTATTACTATTAATTAGTAAAATTTTATTTACTTACAGTAAAGTAGAACTAGTGGATTTTTAATCGTGGCTAGTAAATTTCTTAAATTACTGATCCCATGGCTAGTGAATTTTATAAAAATTCTAGAAGTCCTGCATTACCACTGTACACTGGTGTCAAGATGGTGTGTAGCAGGGCACGGTATTTTAGCACTGTACACTGGTGTCAAGATGGTGTGTAGCAGGGCACGGTATTTTAGCACTGTACACTGGTGTCAAGATGGTGTGTAGCAGGGCACAGTATTTTAGCACTGTACACTGGTGTCAAGATGGTGTGTAGCAGGGCACAGTATTTTAGCACTGTACACTGGTGTCAAGATGGTGTGTAGCAGGGCACAGTATTTTAGCCCTGTACACTGGTGTCAAGATGGTGTGTAGCAGGGCACAGTATTTTAGCCCTGTACACTGGTGTCAAGATGGTGTGTAGCAGGGCACAGTATTTTAGCCCTGTACACTGGTGTCAAGATGGTGTGTAGCAGGGCACAGTATTTTAGCCCTGTACACTGGTGTCAAGATGGTGTGTAGCAGGGCACAGTATTTTAGCCCTGTACACTGGTGTCAAGATGGTGTGTAGCAGGGCACAGTATTTTAGCCCTGTACACTGGTGTCAAGATGGTGTGTAGCAGGGCACAGTATTTTAGCCCTGTACACTGGTGTCAAGATGGTGAGTAGCAGGGCACAGTATTTTAGCCCTGTACACTGGTGTCAAGATGGTGAGTAGCAGGGCACAGTATTTTAGCACTGTACACTGGTGTCAAGATGGTGTGTAGCAGGGCACAGTATTTTAGCCCTGTACACTGGTGTCAAGATGGTGAGTAGCAGGGCACAGTATTTTAGCCCTGTACACTGGTGTCAAGATGGTGTGTAGCAGGGCACAGTATTTTAGCCCTGTACACTGGTGTCAAGATGGTGTGTAGCAGGGCACAGTATTTTAGCCCTGTACACTGGTGTCAAGATGGTGTGTAGCAGGGCACAGTATTTTAGCCCTGTACACTGGTGTCAAGATGGCGTGTAGCAGGGCACAGTATTTTAGCCCTGTACACTGGTGTCAAGATGGTGAGTAGCAGGGCACAGTATTTTAGCCCTGTACACTGGTGTCAAGATGGTGTGTAGCAGGGCACAGTATTTTAGCCCTGTACACTGGTGTCAAGATGGCGTGTAGCAGGGCACAGTATTTTAGCCCTGTACACTGGTGTCAAGATGGCGTGTAGCAGGGCACAGTATTTTAGCCCTGTACACTGGTGTCAAGATGGCGTGTAGCAGGGCACAGTATTTTAGCACTTTCCTAATGTGACAGCTCGCAGCGTGTCGCTAATTAAGTAACATCATGGAAGTGACGGCGCACTGTGTGCCTCTATTACTATACCTACTATAGCTGCCTCAGTCTGTTACGTAAACACCCCCAATAGTATAATGTACATACACCATGACATAATTAGTTTATATATGATGTATTTATAGATCTATAAGTGAGGAATTTAGCACAAAAAATAGCAATGGGGGTCTTTTCGATGTAGACTATTTCTCTGACCAAAGTGTCGGTGAGTCGGCTATTGTGTCTAAAATACACGCAGTATCCTAACTATTTCTCTGACCAAAGTGTCGGTGAGTCGGCTATTGTGTCTAAAACACACGCAGTATCCCAACTATTTCTCTGACCAAAGTGTCGGTGAGTCGGCTATTGTGTCTAAAACACACGCAGTATCCTAACTATTTCTCTGACCAAAGTGGCGGTGAGTCGGCTATTGTGTCTAAAACACACGCAGTATCCCAACTATTTCTCTGACCAAAGTGGCGGTGAGTCGGCTATTGTGTCTAAAACACACGCAGTATCCTAACTATTTCTCTGACCAAAGTGGCGGTGAGTCGGCTATTGTGTCTAAAACACACGCAGTATCCTAACTATTTCTCTGACCAAAGTGGCGGTGAGTGGCTATTGTGTCTAAAACACACGCAGTATCCTAACTATTTCTCTGACCAAAGTGGCGGTGAGTCGGCTATTGTGTCTAAAACACACGCAGTATCCTAACTATTTCTCTGACCAAAGTGGCGGTGAGTCGGCTATTGTGTCTAAAACACACGCAGTATCCCAACTATTTCTCTGACCAAAGTGTCGGTGAGTCGGCTATTGTGTCTAAAATACACGCAGTATCCCAACTATTTCTCTGACCAAAGTGTCGGTGAGTCGGCTATTGTGTCTAAAACACACGCAGTATCCTAACTATTTCTCTGACCAAAGTGTCGGTGAGTCGGCTATTGTGTCTAAAACACACGCAGTATCCTAACTATTTCTCTGACCAAAGTGTCGGTGAGTCGGCTATTGTGTCTAAAATACACGCAGTATCCTAACTATTTCTCTGACCAAAGTGTCGGTGAGTCGGCTATTGTGTCTAAAATACACGCAGTATCCTAACTATGATGCCATATACAGGGGTAGGACGTAGCCCAGTGGTAAAAGCGCTCGGTCGGTCTAGGATCGATCCCTGTCGGGCTATTTCTCGTTCCAGCCAGTGCACCATGACTGGTATATCAAAGGCCGTGGTATGTACTTCCCTGCCTGTGGGATGGTGCATATAAAAGATCCCTTGCTGCTAATCGAAAGGAGTAGCCTTTGATGTGGCGACAGCGGGTTTCCTCTCAATATCTGTGTGGTCCTTAACCATCTGTCTGACGCCATATAACCGTAAAAAAAAAGTGTTGAGTGCGTCGTTAAATAAAACATTTTTTTCTTTCTTTTCGATGCCATATACCTTTAGTTGGATCATGTTTTAGTACACTTATGATAATAAACTTACATGTCGATGACTAGTACAAACGCTACAAGAATCACAGTCTTTCAGATAGGTACATCAGGTTTCTTCTTGTAGCATTTGTACTAGTCAACATCATGTAAGTTTATACAACAAGTGAACTAAAACATGATCCAACTACTGATCTGTGGCATCAGATTTTGGAAACTGTGTATTTTAGACTTAGTATGCCTACTTACGAAATTGACAGATTCAACATAAAACATGTTAGGCCTGAAAATCGTCCCCACTGTGAAATATACAGAATGGAATTAATAATTACTTAAGAAATCTTAATTTGTTTGCTTTACATGCTGTAGTTTAATGAAAAAACAACTTTAGCTACATGATTTCACCCTCTTTATGAGCTATAAAGAACAAGCCATAACAATGTAAATAAAGTAACACTGCTTCATCACGTCACAAGGCTCAGTGGACGATGTCGTTGGAACACATACACCAACAGGTTACACTCTGTTCATGTGTCTGTTATGCATTTCATTTCATGTGAATTGCAAAACAGTTAAATGGTAAACCATTACAAATTCTGAAAGTCACTTTATAAAGTATCAAATTAATTTAATTTTCCGTAAACATACAGTATTAACTGAAAAAACTTTTGCAGTCACATGCCACTATACCAAAACAATGTATTTCAATCCACACTTGTCAATACTTTGATTACAGTATTTTTCAACAAATAATTATCAAACCTTTCGAATTCTTAACCATTACAGGGCTAGAAATGGAAAAAAAATATCTTACAAATCTAAAAAACGTTACATGCACCTTTAAAATTCTGCATGCACCAAAAATAAGGTAAATCCTGTTAACAATGAGGAAAATACTATTTTAATTACCTTGATTACAGTGTTGATTTTTTTTTTTATATGAAGCTATTCGGAATTATTCGGCAATACCTATATTTATTTATTAACAGTACCAGAACGTTATACAACTGCGTTTATTACTGATTCTTGATCAAATTTGAAAATTTCACCCAACGTAAACGCCTTACAGAAATCTATAATAGGCCTATTACAAAAACGTACGAATATTTGTGTTTTGTATTAAGCAAGTTATCAACTTTTTTAACTCGATAAGATCTGTTGGTATAATATAAATTAGCCTACGGAATTCGACGAGAAGTTGCGATTGAAATAATCACTGGCTGACTTCAAGTCAACAACGCGAGGAATGCACCTGCACGTTCGCAATCATCTGATCAAGTGCCCATATCTGAGGTCGAAAATGTTCACGGCAGTTACGGTACTTTGTATTGATCACAGATCTGGCGGAGTTCAATTTGTCAGTGACACCAACAACTGTGTTATGCGCATGGATACCCCAAAGTCGGTCTCGACCACCTTCCCTAAGACCGTTCACGGATATAACCGAGATATTACCGGCAATTTTCGCAAATATATTTCACGGAAATGACTGAAAGGGCGCCATTGTTGTAAGTAGGATTATGGGATACAAAATGGATGCACCCATAAGATAAAAGTTATCGTTTTCATGTGGGGAACAGATTACGAAATGCATACGCAAAATTCAACAACTTGAGTCTGAATCTGGTAAACAACAGGATACTAGTATACACAATACACAGTACTTGAAAAATATTAGCATGCACCGCGTGCACCCAGTTTTAAAAGTTACATGCACACGCAAAAATCAGCATGCACCGGTGCATGTACTAACACTGCATTTCGAGCCCTGCATTAATTGTTACTCATTTTCCCCTGTGCATAATGTGTGTACAGTTCCCAACAGATATCCTCCACTTTGATGTCCCAAGTTTAAAGATTTTTAAACTGTTACTTTAACATCATTTAGTGATGGGGACAGGACGTAGCCAATGGTACAGCATTCGCTCGATGCATGGTCGGTATGGGATCGATCCCCGTCGGTGGGCTCATTGGGCTATTTCTCGTTCCAGCCAGTGCACCATGACTGGTATATCAAAGGCCGTGGTATGTACTACCCTGCCTGTGGGATGGTGCATATAAAAGATCCCTTGCTGCTAATTGGAAAGAGTAGCCATGAAGTGGCGGCAGCAGGTTTCCTCTCTCAATATCTGTGTGGTCCTTAACCATATGTCTGATGCCATATAACCGTAAATAAAATGTTTTGAGTGCATCATTAAATAAAACATGTCTCACATGTCTCATTTTGTGACACCTGAATTTTCTGTTGTAGGGAGATCATCAAGGAGTCGTGTACAAGACAAACCATCCCACAAGAAACCAGTGTCTTCACCCGTGTCTCCCTCGGTAACCAGGGTCTTCCACAGACTGAAGGGAATTGTCGACAGTGAAGGCTCAGAGAGCGACTGACTTGGAGATCTAGTTCTCTACCTCTGCATTTCCATCCATTATGACGGTGTGCAGCGGGTTTCAAGATGCTGTTAACAGTGATGGTTTGATTTCACAAATCTATCTGTATTCATTGCTATGCGAATAATAATTCCAGACAAGACATTTCAAATAAGGAGAGCAGTTTCACAGTATCTATACCAGCCTCGGTGGTGTCGTGGTTAAGCCATCGGACATAAAGCCTGGTAGGTACAGGGTTCGCAGCCCGGTACCGGCTCCCACCCAGAGCAAGTTTTAACAACTCAATGGGTAGGTGTGAGACCACTACACCCTGTTCTCTCTGACTAACCACTAACAATTAACCCACTGACTGACCTGGACAGACAACACAGATAGCTGAGCTGCGTGCCTAGGACAGCGTGCTTGAACCTTATTGGATATAAGCACAAAAATAAGTTGAAATGAAAGTATTCAATAAAAATTAAAACATAATCATAGGCATTGTTTGTTAGCTGGAAGGTGCATTAATTCATTACGGGCCGTTCAAGATACTGGCATCTTCCAACACCTTCGATAGTAACAACACATACTGACGTGATGTGATGAAAAGTGGCTGTACTGGCACTCACTACAGGTGTGAGTATGAGGTGAGTGAGCATCTGCTCACCTCATGGAGGGCCCTGTATTTCCATCTTGTTAGGATGGTGTGCAGGAGGTTTCAAGGTATGGTGAATAGTTCAAACCTGTTAGGATGGGTGGGCATTTGGGTTTCAAGGTATGGTGAATAGTTCAAACCTGTTAGGATGGTGGGCATTTGGGTTTCAAGGTATGGTGAACAGTGAAGATACAGAGACCGAGAGTAAATGACTTGGAATATTAGCCTACAAATTTACCTCTCTGTTTTCATTTATAACCATGGTGTTCATTAGACGTAAAGGAACTGTGGACAGTAAACTTTCAGAGTGGGTATGACTTGCAGCATTAGTAAAAATACCTGATGTATTTTCATTTGTAACAGTATTGTTCTGTAGAATGAAGTGTTGTGAACAGTGCTAGTTTAGTGAGTAAACTAAGGCAGACATACCTCGACGTAATCAAAATTGAGGGGAGTGGTTAACTTCCCGCCTAACTTAGATTAATGGGAGCCATTTACAATATTACCATGTTGATACCATCTAAAATTTACAGGCTAAGGGGAGCTAAAAATTACTCCTTGAACTAGTCTCAGGGGAGTGATGGGGAGCAGGAGCAATAGCTCCCCTTAAACGGTGATATCTGACATGAGATTGCAGGCATGTTCAGGAAAGAAAGTGATTGCAGTTGCTCGTTAGACTGGTTTTTTCGCCTAACATGAGATGAATATGATGTGGTAGAAGACCATTGTACCAGTTACATTGTTCACGAAGTCTCCTGAACATGCTACTGGAAGCCCATATGTAAATGTTTTCCTGTAACCAAGGCATTCAGAAGACGAGGAGTCATGCATAGTAAAGTTATATGTAACACTGTCATCAATACTTTTTTCATTTATATCATTTGTTAAATGTTTAAATGATGTTTGTTTACAATGCCAATATATACATTTACATGTAAATTATTTGTTACTTTTATAAATTAGATATGCAGGAAGACAATAATATACAAATGTGAAAATGTCTGACGGATGAATGTTATCAAAAAGTGAAAATCAATTGAGCAATTACAAATATTTAGGGTTTTTTAATTTCTTCATTGTAAACAGCATAATCTGCTTTCACATATACATCAGTATCAATTACTTTATTTCTAGCCAGTGCATCATGACTGGTATATCAAAGGCTGTGGTATGTGCTATCCTGTCTCTGGAATGGTGCATATAAAAGATCCCTTGCTACTAATGGAAAAATATAGTGGGTTTCCTCTCTAAAACTATATGTCAAAATTTCCAAATGTTTGACATTCAATATCCGTTGATTAATAAATCAGTGTGCTCTAGTGGTGTCGTTAAACAAACAATTACTTTATTTTGGGATTCACTATTGTAGATATATTTATTTAGTAACACAAGATGTCTGTTGCAGTGTTCAGTTTGACATTTTAGTAAATCCAGATTTCTTTACAAATTACATATTAAACTATGGTAAATCTGCCTAAACCATTGTCATTGAAGCTTCCTGCCTAGCTACTGACATGCTTTAAGCAGCCATTTTGTAAAAAATAACAAATCAAGTATTCCCTTCCACAACTCTCGCTTTGCTTTTAATTTGGCACACCCCTTCCTCAGATCTGCTATCTTGTTTAACTAGTAAATTAAATCTACAATTAAGCACTTGTACCTGTAGACCTGGATACGTGAGTTAACAAACTGAAATTAAAATAGCAAAAGTGGCCACAGCGTTTTAAGTGTTATTTAGGAGATATTTCAGTACGTGATCACCAAGGTTGTTATTATATACATGCAATGGATCCTGCAGGAGATCCGTTTTGAAAATCCGTTTTGAAAATCCGTTTTGAAGATCCGTTTTAAAGTTTATGGGCTCATTTAATACTTTGTGAATGTCTTTGTTGAAGATTTAAAATTGTGAAGAGGTTTATAGTATATTATTACTGAGCTGTACGAACGTGTAAATGATATCTTTTTTGTTTAAGGTTTCTTTATAGAAACTCTTCTGTTGTATGCATCAAGTTACACAGATATGTGTGTGGACTGCTGGCCCTGTATGATGTATAGTTACATCTAGCTTTATGGTGTAGAACAGTAGCCCACCACCTTTTTGAGAAAGTCTATTTGAGTTCTTTTTTGTGGGTTGACATAGTTCCAATGTACAATTATCATAAATGACAGCTGCCTAATTGAAAACAGTTTGCCTAAAGGATCTTTTTTTTTTTATTTTTTTTTTTTTTTAAAGCTAACATCAGTAGTGAAGCCATCAATTAGTCTGGGCGGGATGTGGTAAAGTGCTCGGTTTAGGATTGATTCCTGCCGGTGGCCCGATTGGGACATTTCTCGTTCCAGCCCGTGCTCCTCAACTGGTATATCAAAGGCCATGATATATATTATCCTGTCTGTGGGATGGTGCATATAAAAGATCCCTTGCTGCTAATCGAAAAGAGTAGGCCATGAAGTGGTAACAGCAGGTTTCCTCTCTCTCTATATATATATATGTGTGGTCCTTAACCATATGTCTGATGCCATATAACCATAAATAAATATGTTAAGTGTCGTTAAAGAAAACATTTCCTTCCTTTCATCAATTAGTCATTTTAGTACTCTTCCCCCCCCCCCCCCCCCCCCCCCCCGAATAATACTTAAAATTTGTCATATTCCACAAACTGTTCATGAATAAAGGTTTGTGGTTTTTAACTAAATTCTAGCAACTAATGATTTGTGCATTTACTGGCATATACCATTGGGCTATTTCTCATTCCAGCCAATGCACCACGAAGGCTGTGGTATGTGCTATTCTGTCTGGGATGGTGCATATAAAAAATCCCTTGCTACTAATGGAAAAATGTTGTGGGTTTCCTCTCTAAGACTATATGTAAAACAATTGCCAAGTGTTTGACATCCAATAGCCGATGAATTAATAAATCATTGTGCTCCAGTGGTGTGTCTAAACAAAACAATCTTTTACTGATATACATGTGTAAGTTATTTTATCTTTACAAGCAGCAGATTTATTACTTGAACATTAATATCTGCTGGAATAAACATTAAAACTGTGAAGGCCTTTCTGTGGTGGGTTTGAGGTGAAAAGTAAGTAGCCTACTGGTGAAATTCTTGGCTGATGCACCATCAGTCTATTCCTCAACTGGCATAACAAAGGTCATGGTATGTATTTGGGATGTTGCATATAAAAGATCTCTTGCTGCTAATCAAAAAGAGTAGTACAGTGAGTGATGGCAGCGGGTTCGTTGTCGGGGGGGGGGGGGGGGGGGCAGCCCCCCGGACACACCTAACTCTCCCTACGGCTGAAACCGCCTACGCCTAAGCGTCCTAACCCCTAACTTCTGGTGTTTAATGACACCTCTGGAGCACTTTGATTAATTAATCATCGGGCTATTGGATATCAAACATTTGGTAATTCTGACACGTAGTCATCAAAAGAAACCTGCTACATTTTTCCAAATACAGCAAGTGATATTTTATATGCACTTTCCCACAGACAGGAAAGCACATACCACAGTCTTTGTCCAGTTGTGGTGCACTGGTTGGAACGAGAGAAAAAACACAATCAGTTGAATTGCATCCACTGAGGTGGTTTGATCCTACGACACAATCACATCAAGCGAGTATTCAACAGACTGAGCTAAATCCCCCCACCCCCGTTAAAGTTGTGTTCGTGACGTAGCGAGTCCGTCACACCCTGGTTCAGAAGACCTCCTTTGTTCACCGAGTCTGTATCCTCCAGGATCTTTGTCGACTCGCGCCTCGAGAGTTTTACTGAAAGGAGTCCTTCATTTACTGATATACATATTTTATGTGACCTGTACATGTGGTGTCTGTGTGTTCACACACTGGAAAATTCTGTTGAGTTTTTGGTTGTTTGTGTCATTTACAATTAGTTTTGTTTGTTCCATCATGTATTTGTATTCAATACAGGTTTTAATTTCGTACACTGTTGACGAAATATTATACAGAATTTAATATGAATATAGCGTGCTACACAGGCTTAAAATAAAGTCAACCCTGTAATATTGGTTTCTTATACAAAACCCCAAGAATTTTGTTAATGTTTTTGTTAAATGCCTTACAAAGTGACTCACTAGTTTAAAAAACAAATGGTGCATTTAGCATCTGCATCAGTCATAATACGGGACGGGATTTAGCTGAGTCGGTTGAGTGCTCACCTGAGGTGCTTGTGTTGCAGGATCGAATCACCTCTGTGGATCATGTTTGTGGGAAAGTGCATATAAAAGATACTTTGTTGAATTTGGAAAAATATAGCGGATTTCCTCTGATGACTACCAACTGTTTGATTGCCAATAGGCAATGATTAATTAATCAATATACTCCAGTGGTGTCATTAAACAAAACAAACAAACCGTCATAATAATGTCATTACAGGTTTGAATCGTGATTGGGTTGGGGGGAGTAACATTAATATAAAGTAGTTTGGTGGTGATAATAGATAGACTACTGACCCATTCATATACAAAGGCAAAATAATTGACCAGAAATAAGGATGTAGTCCCTTTGAAACCTTCCTTAAATCCTCACCTGCTTCATGGCTAACACAACGGTGTCATATTATAGTCATCATACCCTTCCGAAGGTTGGGCTTGTACCCTATATGTGCATACGTTACAACTTGTTCAAGGCACTAATGGGTCAGACTATTAGTTTTACAACTTGTTCAAGGCACTAACGGGTCACACTGCATTAGTTTTACAACTTGTTCAAGGCACTAACGGGTCACACTGCTTTAGTTTTACAACTTGTACAAGGCACTAACGCGTCACACTGCATTAGTTTTACAACTTGTTCAAGGCACTAACGGGTCACACTGCATTAGTTTTACAACTTGTTCAAGGCACTAACGGGTCACACTGCATTAGTTTTACAACTTGTTCAAGGCACTAACGGGTCACACTGTATTAGTTTTACAACTTGTTCAAGGCACTAACAGGTCACACTATTAGTTTTATAACTTGTTCAAGGCACTAATGGGTCACACTGTATTAGTTTTACAACTTGTTCAAGGCACTAACGGGTCAGACTTAGTTTTACAACTTGTTCAAGGCTCTAACGAGTCACACTATTAGTTTTACAACTTGTTCAAGGCACTAACGGGTCACACTGTATTAGTTTTACAACTTGTTCAAGGCACTAACGGGTCACACTGTATTAGTTTTACAACTTGTTCAAGGCACTAACGGGTCACACTGTATTAGTTTTACAACTTGTTCAAGGCACTAACGGGTCACACTGTATTAGTTTTACAACTTGTTCAAGGCACTAACGCGTCAGACTTAGTTTTACAACTTGTTCAAGGCACTAACGGGTCACACTGTATTAGTTTTACAACTTGTTCAAGGCACTAACGGGTTACACTGCTTTAGTTTTACAACTTGTTTAAGGCACTAACGGGTCAGACTTAGTTTTACAACTTGTTCAAGGCACTAATGGGTCACACTATTAGTTTTACAACTTGTTCAAGGCACTAACGTGTCACACTGCTTTAGTTTTACAACTTGTTCAAGGCACTAACGGGTCAGACTTAGTTTTACAACTTGTTCAAGGCACTAACGGGTCACACTATTAGTTTTACAACTTGTTCAAGGCACTAATGGGTCACACTGCTTTAGTTTTACAACTTGTTCAAGGCACTAACGGGTCACACTATTAGTTTTACAACTTGTTCAAGGCACTAACGGGTCACACTGTATTAGTTTTACAACTTGTTCAAGGCACTAACGGGTCACACTGCTTTAGTTTTACAACTTGTTCAAGGCACTAACGGGTGAGACTTATTTTTACAACTTGTTCAAGGCACTAACGGGTCACACTGTATTAGTTTTACAACTTGTTCAAGGCACTAACGGGTCGCACTGCTTTAGTTTTACAACTTGTTCAAGGCACTAACGGGTCAGACTTAGTTTTACAACTTGTTCAAGGCACTAACGGGTCACACTATTAGTTTTACAACTTGTTCAAGGCACTAACGGGTCACACTGTATTAGTTTTACAACTTGTTCAAGGCACTAACGGGTCACTGCATTAGTTTTACAACTTGTTCAAGGCACTAACAGGTCACACTGTATTAGTTTTACAACTTGTTCAAGGCACTAACGGGTCACTGCATTAGTTTTACAACTTGTTCAAGGCACTAACGGGTCACACTGTATTAGTTTTACAACTTGTTCAAGGCACTAACGGGTCACACTGCTTTAGTTTTACAACTTGTTCAAGGCACTAACGGGTCACTGCATTAGTTTTACAACTTGTTCAAGGCACTAACGGGTCACACTGTATTAGTTTTACAACTTGTTCAAGGCACTAACGGGTCACACTGCTTTAGTTTTACAACTTGTTCAAGGCACTAACGGGTCACACTGTATTAGTTTTACAACTTGTTCAAGACACTAACGGGTCAGACTTAGTTTTACAACTGTTCTATCCATCAACCATTTGGCGCGTACTTAGATCCGCTGAAGGTTCAAGCACGTCTGTCTTGGGCACTATCCGAATTTCCTAGCGGATGTGTCTAGACGGTGTTCAGTCAAGTATTGCGGTTTCTGAATAACGCTTAATAATAATAAATGTTCTTGTTGCTTTTTCACTTTCTTAATGGTCATTTGTAGTCGAGTGTATGCAATGTTAGAACGTCATTTGTAGTCGAGTGTATGCAATGTTAGAACGTCATTTGTAGTCGAGTGTGCAATGTTAGAACGTCATTTGTAGTCGAGTGTGTGCAATGTTAGAACGTCATTTGTAGTCGAGTGTGTGCAATGTTAGAACGTCATTTGTAGTCGAGAGTGTGCAATGTTAGAACGTCATTTGTAGTCGAGTGTATGCAATGTTAGAACGTCATTTGTAGTCGAGTGTATGCAATGTTAGAACGTCATTTGTAGTCGAGTGTATGCAATGTTAGAACGTCATTTGTAGTCGAGTGTGTGCAATGTTAGAACGTCATTTGTAGTCGAGTGTGTGCAATGTTAGAACGTCATTTGTAGTCGAGTGTGTGCAATGTTAGAACGTCATTTGTAGTCGAGAGTGTGCAATGTTAGAACGTCATTTGTAGTCGAGTGTATGCAATGTTAGAACGTCATTTGTAGTCGAGTGTATGCAATGTTAGAACGTCATTTGTAGTCGAGTGTATGCAATGTTAGAACGTCATTTGTAGTCGAGAGTGTGCAATGTTAGAACGTCATTTGTAGTCGAGAGTGTGCAATGTTAGAACGTCATTTGTAGTCGAGTGTGTGCAATGTTAGAACGTCATTTGTAGTCGAGAGTGTGCAATGTTAGAACGTCATTTGTAGTCGAGAGTGTGCAATGTTAGAACGTCATTTGTAGTCGAGTGTGTGCAATGTTAGAACGTCATTTGTAGTCGAGTGTGTGCAATGTTAGAACGTCATTTGTAGTCGAGTGTGTGCAATGTTAGAACGTCATTTGTAGTCGAGTGTGTGCAATGTTAGAACGTCATTTGTAGTCGAGTGTGTGCAATGTTAGAACGTCATTTGTAGTCGAGTGTGTGCAATGTTAGAACGTCATTTGTAGTCGAGTGTGTGCAATGTTAGAACGTCATTTGTAGTCGAGTGTGTGCAATGTTAGAACGTCATTTGTAGTCGAGTGTGTGCAATGTTAGAACGTCATTTGTAGTCGAGTGTGTGCAATGTTAGAACGTCATTTGTAGTCGAGTGTGTGCAATGTTAGAACGTCATTTGTAGTCGAGAGTGTGCAATGTTAGAACGTCATTTGTAGTCGAGAGTGTGCAATGTTAGAACGTCATTTGTAGTCGAGAGTGTGCAATGTTAGAACGTCATTTGTAGTCGAGTGTATGCAATGTTAGAACGTCATTTGTAGTCGAGTGTGTGCAATGTTAGAACGTCATTTGTAGTCGAGAGTGTGCAATGTTAGAACGTCATTTGTAGTCGAGTGTGTGCAATGTTAGAACGTCATTTGTAGTCGAGTGTGTGCAATGTTAGAACGTCATTTGTAGTCGAGAGTGTGCAATGTTAGAACGTCATTTGTAGTCGAGAGTGTGCAATGTTAGAACGTCATTTGTAGTCGAGAGTGTGCAATGTTAGAACGTCATTTGTAGTCGAGTGTATGCAATGTTAGTCGAGTGTATGCAATGTTAGAACGTCATTTTGTCGAGAGTGTCAATGTTAGAACGTCATTTGTAGTCGAGTGTCTGCAATGTTAGAACGTCATTTGTAGTCGAGTGGTGCAATGTTAGAACGTCATTTGTAGTCGAGTGTATGCAATGTTAGAACGTCATTTGTAGTCGAGTGTATGCAATGTTAGAACGTCATTTGTAGTCGAGAGTGTGCAATGTTAGAACGTCATTTGTAGTCGAGTGTGTAATGTTAGAACGTCATTTGTAGTCGAGTGTATGCAATGTTAGAACGTCATTTGTAGTCGAGTGTATGCAATGTTAGAACGTCATTTGTAGTCGAGTGTGTGCAATGTTAGAACGTCATTTGTAGTCGAGTGTGTGCAATGTTAGAACGTCATTTGTAGTCGAGTGTATGCAATGTTAGAACGTCATTTGTAGTCGAGAGTGTGCAATGTTAGAACGTCATTTGTAGTCGAGAGTGTGCAATGTTAGAACGTCATTTGTAGTCGAGTGTGTGCAATGTTAGAACGTCATTTGTAGTCGAGTGTGTGCAATGTTAGAACGTCATTTGTAGTCGAGAGTGTGCAATGGTCATTTGTAGTCGAGAGTGTGCAATGTTAGAACGTAATTTGTAGTCGAGAGTGTGCAATGTTAGAACGTCATTTGTAGTCGAGTGTATGCAATGTTAGTCGAGTGTATGCAATGTTAGAACGTCATTTGTAGTCGAGAGTGTGCAATGTTAGAACGTCATTTGTAGTCGAGTGTCTGCAATGTTAGAACGTCATTTGTAGTCGAGTGTCTGCAATGTTAGAACGTCATTTGTAGTCGAGTGTATGCAATGTTAGAACGTCATTTGTAGTCGAGTGTATGCAATGTTAGAACGTCATTTGTAGTCGAGTGTATGCAATGTTAGAACGTCATTTGTAGTCGAGTGTATGCAATGTTAGAACGTCATTTGTAGTCGAGAGTGTGCAATGTTAGAACGTCATTTGTAGTCGAGTGTGTGTGCAATGTTAGAACGTCATTTGTAGTCGAGTGTGTGCAATGTTAGAACGTCATTTGTAGTCGAGTGTGTGCAATGTTAGAACGTCATTTGTAGTCGAGTGTGTGCAATGTTAGAACGTCATTTGTAGTCGAGTGTGTGCAATGTTAGAACGTCATTTGTAGTCGAGTGTGTGCAATGTTAGAACGTCATTTGTAGTCGAGTGTGTGCAATGTTAGAACGTCATTTGTAGTCGAGTGTGTGCAATGTTAGAACGTCATTTGTAGTCGAGTGTGTGCAATGTTAGAACGTCATTTGTAGTCGAGTATATACAATGTTAGAACGTCATTTGTAGTCGAGTATATGCAATGTTAGAACGTCATTTGTAGTCGAGTGTGTGCAATGTTAGAACGTCATTTGTAGTCGAGTGTATGCAATGTTAGAACGTCATTTGTAGTCGATTTGTAGTCGAGTGTATGCAATGTTAGAACGTCATTTGTAGTCGAGAGTGTGCAATGTTAGAACGTCATTTGTAGTCGAGAGTGTGCAATGTTAGAACGTCATTTGTAGTCGAGTATATGCAATGTTAGAACGTCATTTGTAGTCGAGTGTATGCAATGTTAGAACGTCATTTGTAGTCGAGTGTATGCAATGTTAGAACGTCATTTGTAGTCGAATCCAGGCTTGATGACTAGAGGGTTGTTGCAGATCGTTCACTAAACTCTTTCAACTAAATGAAGTTTGGTATACATTTGTAAAGTAGATTTGATTAACAGACCTTAGTTTTTCAAAAAGTCAAAAGAGAAAAATCAAACTACTACAAACATGATTTCAGGGGTAGGGGGCATGAGAAAGTCTTGAAAGTACAGTGGTTTTAGTGTAGCTTTAGTTGGAGACTAGTCTCTAAATATGGGTTCTGTGAACCAGTTTACATCTAGACCTACTTTGGTGCTTTAAATGTTTGTATTTTGAACCAGTTGACCTAGTTGGTTTGGTTCTCTACACGTCGGTATTGTGAACCGATTTACGTGTTGACCATGTTGGTTTGGTTCTCTACACATCGGTATTGTGCACCGATTTACGTGTAGACCTAGTTGGTTTGGTTCTCTACACGTCAGTATTGTGAACCGATTTACGTGTTGACCTTGTTAGTTTGGTTCTCTACACATCGGTATTGTGAACCGATTTACGTGTAGACCTAGTTGGTTTGGTTCTCTACACATCGGTATTGTGAACCGATTTACGTGTTGACCTTGTTAGTTTGGTTCTCTACACGTCGGTATTGTGAACCGATTTACGTGTTGACCTTGTTAGTTTGGTTCTCTACACGTCGGTATTGTGAACCGATTTACGTGTTGACCTTGTTAGTTTGGTTCTCTACACATCGGTATTGTGCACCGATTTACGTGTTGACCTTGTTAGTTTGGTTCTCTACACGTCGGTATTGTGCACCGATTTACGTGTAGACCTAGTTAGTTTGGTTCTCTACACGTCGGTATTGTGAACCGATTTACGTGTTGACCTTGTTAGTTTGGTTCTCTACACGTCGGTATTGTGAACCGATTTACGTGTTGACCTTGTTAGTTTGGTTCTCTACACGTCGGTATTGTGCACCGATTTACGTGTTGACCTTGTTAGTTTGGTTCTCTACACGTCGGTATTGTGCACCGATTTACGTGTAGACCTAGTTGGTTTGGTTCTCTACACATCGGTATTGTGAACCGATTTACGTGTTGACCTAGTTGGTTTGGTTCTCTACACGTCGGTATTGTGAACCGATTTACGTGTTGACCTAGTTGGTTTGGTTCTCTACACGTCGGTATTGTGAACCGATTTACGTGTAGACCTAGTTGGTTTGGTTCTCTACACGTCGGTATTGTGAACCGATTTACGTGTTGACCTTGTTAGTTTGGTTCTCTACACATCGGTATTGTGAACCGATTTACGTGTAGACCTAGTTGGTTTGGTTCTCTACACATCGGTATTGTGAACCGATTTACGTGTTGACCTTGTTAGTTTGGTTCTCTACACGTCGGTATTGTGAACCGATTTACGTGTTGACCTTGTTAGTTTGGTTCTCTACACGTCGGTATTGTGAACCGATTTACGTGTTGACCTAGTTAGTTTGGTTCTCTACACATCGGTATTGTGAACCGATTTACGTGTAGACCTAGTTGGTTTGGTTCTCTACACGTCGGTATTGTGAACCGATTTACGTGTTGACCTTGTTAGTTTGGTTCTCTACACATCGGTATTGTGAACCGATTTACGTGTTGACCTAGTTGGTTTGGTTCTCTACACATCGGTATTGTGAACCGATTTACGTGTTGACCTTGTTAGTTTGGTTCTCTACACATCGGTATTGTGAACCGATTTACGTGTAGACCTTGTTGGTTTGGTTCTCTACACGTCGGTATTGTGAACCGATTTACGTGTTGACCTTGTTAGTTTGGTTCTCTACACATCGGTATTGTGAACCGATTTACGTGTTGACCTTGTTAGTTTGGTTCTCTACACATCGGTATTGTGAACCGATTTACGTGTTGACCTTGTTAGTTTGGTTCTCTCCACGTCGGTATTGTGAACCGATTTACGTGTTGACCTTGTTAGTTTGGTTCTCTACACATCGGTATTGTGAACCGATTTACGTGTAGACCTAGTTGGTTTGGTTCTCTACACATCGGTATTGTGAACCGATTTACGTGTTGACCTTGTTAGTTTGGTTCTCTACACATCGGTATTGTGAACCGATTTACGTGTTGACCTTGTTAGTTTGGTTCTCTACACGTCGGTATTGTGAACCGATTTACGTGTAGACCTAGTTAGTTTGGTTCTCTACACGTCGGTATTGTGAACCGATTTACGTGTAGACCTAGTTGGTTTGGTTCTCTACACGTCGGTATTGTGAACCGATTTACGTGTTGACCTTGTTAGTTTGGTTCTCTACACGTCGGTATTGTGAACCGATTTACGTGTTGACCTTGTTAGTTTGGTTCTCTACACGTCGGTATTGTGAACCGATTTACGTGTAGACCTAGTTAGTTTGGTTCTCTACACGTCGGTATTGTGAACCGATTTACGTGTTGACCTTGTTAGTTTGGTTCTCTACACATCGGTATTGTGAACCGATTTACGTGTTGACCTAGTTGGTTTGGTTCTCTACACATCGGTATTGTGAACCGATTTACGTGTTGACCTTGTTAGTTTGGTTCTCTACACATCGGTATTGTGAACCGATTTACGTGTTGACCTTGTTAGTTTGGTTCTCTACACATCGGTATTGTGAACCGATTTACGTGTTGACCTTGTTAGTTTGGTTCTCTCCACGTCGGTATTGTGAACCGATTTATGTGTTGACCTTGTTAGTTTGGTTCTCTACACATCGGTATTGTGAACCGATTTACGTGTAGACCTAGTTGGTTTGGTTCTCTACACATCGGTATTGTGAACCGATTTACGTGTTGACCTTGTTAGTTTGGTTCTCTACACATCGGTATTGTGAACCGATTTACGTGTTGACCTTGTTAGTTTGGTTCTCTACACGTCGGTATTGTGAACCGATTTACGTGTAGACCTAGTTAGTTTGGTTCTCTACACGTCGGTATTGTGAACCGATTTACGTGTAGACCTAGTTGGTTTGGTTCTCTACACGTCGGTATTGTGAACCGATTTACGTGTTGACCTTGTTAGTTTGGTTCTCTACACGTCGGTATTGTGAACCGATTTACGTGTTGACCTTGTTAGTTTGGTTCTCTACACGTCGGTATTGTGAACCGATTTACGTGTAGACCTAGTTAGTTTGGTTCTCTACACGTCGGTATTGTGAACCGATTTACGTGTTGACCTTGTTAGTTTGGTTCTCTACACATCGGTATTGTGAACCGATTTACGTGTTGACCTAGTTGGTTTGGTTCTCTACACATCGGTATTGTGAACCGATTTACGTGTTGACCTTGTTAGTTTGGTTCTCTACACATCGGTATTGTGAACCGATTTACGTGTAGACCTTGTTGGTTTGGTTCTCTACACGTCGGTATTGTGAACCGATTTACGTGTTGACCTTGTTAGTTTGGTTCTCTACACCTCGGTATTGTGAACCGATTTACGTGTTGACCTTGTTAGTTTGGTTCTCTACACATCGGTATTGTGAACCGATTTACGTGTTGACCTTGTTAGTTTGGTTCTCTCCACGTCGGTATTGTGAACCGATTTATGTGTTGACCTTGTTAGTTTGGTTCTCTACACGTCGGTATTGTGAACCGATTTACGTGTTGACCTTGTTAGTTTGGTTCTCTACACGTCGGTATTGTGAACCGATTTACGTGTTGACCTTGTTAGTTTGGTTCTCTACACATCGGTATTGTGAACCGATTTACGTGTTGACCTTGTTAGTTTGGCGCCATACCCAAAATGTTTGCAGATTTTATTTTTTTAAGTTAACCTTTTGACAAAATTAATTCTCATTACTATATGATTTTCTTAATCCTAACCCTAAACTTAACCCATTTTCTTTCTGGGGGAGGCCTCCTCCCCCCCCCCCCCCCCCCCCCCCCCCCCCAATACCCAATGGCTGTGTTTGTATTCAATTCAACAGTACCATACCCAAAAATTTATTTCTGGCAGAAACGCTGCCTAGTTAGTTTAGTTTTATAAATATCGATATTGTGAACCGGTTTACATGTAGACCTAGTTAGTTTAATTTTCAAAATATCAGTATTGTGAACCGGTTTACGCGTAGACCTTGTTAGTTTGGTAGATAGAGCAGCCGCAGACTAAACTATCTCCCGGATTACCTGTTGCCAGCCGATTGATCTGTGGTTTGAATGAGATTGTCGTGAGATCATCGTCAGATAGGTGTATCAGGCTGGCTCGTTGTGCACGCCTCATTTGGTCTTGTCACATGATGGTCAACTGCATACTTCGTGCACACAAGGGACCTCTTTGTTTTCACCTTACGTCTGGTATTCAACCGAACTAATCGGTGCAGTGAGATGTTATGTTTGTTGTAGTGTACATCGATAAATCTAATCCACTGCCTTCAAATAGGATGAATTGGCATGCGATGACATGATACCTTTAGCAGTAAAGGCTCATTCTCTGTGAATGCGTCGAGATCTGTATCATTAATGGGGTTTATGTCATGTCATGTCATACGGTTTTACGTGCACATTCAGAACAAGCTGTTGTAGCGCACGCCTGTCGTGGGCACAAGAGCCGGCCTTGGTCGGCTCCTCCGTCCATGACAGGAAAGGTGGAGGGAGGGGAGAGGAGAGGAGGGACCGCCTGCACTGGCAGGTGCAAGGGAGCAGCAGCAGCCCGATCAAATCGGTAGCAGGCGGGTGGGGGTGGGGGTGGTGGTGGTGCTATGGAATTTGAATGGAGCAGTTAAATGCCAAAGAGAAAAGGGTGCACAATTTTGATTAAGGGAATTTGGCGCAATTTTGAACGGTCGGTCGAAAGGTAAATGGCCGAGCTAATATAGGTTTTGATATTAGTGAATCGAGAGTAGCTCGTTAATGCGGGGTTTTGTTTGGGTGGGTTTTTTTACTATTCAAATTGCATATGTTTTATGTTTTCTTTCACATAATGACCACCATCGGTCTTCCTTCGGGCTCATTCTAGCCCGAGTACTCTGACTGTAAGAGAGCTAGACGGACATTTGGACACAAGAACGTATTTATGTCCAAATGTCCGTTTGGGTCTGTTACAGTCCGAGTACTCTGGCTAGGCTTATTCATATTGGATGCGACGCGGTGCGGCTGCAAACATTAAAATGCTCTGGTTGCCAATGAACCACCTCAGTGGATCAATTTAACTGATTGAGTTTTTTCTCGTTCCAACCAGTGCACAACTGGTCAAAGGTCGTGGTATGTGCTTTCCTGTCTGTGGGGAAAGTGTATATAAAAGATCCCTCGCTACATTAGAAAAAAATGTAGCGGGTTTCCTCTGATGACTACAAGTCAGAATTACCAAATGTTTGACATCCAGTAGCCGATGATTGATTAATCAATGTGCTCTAGTGGTGTTGTTAAACAAAACAAACTACTGTTTCCAATGAGATTAGAAGAACCGGACCACATATACCCAGTGTGAATGTTCTCATTGGTATTGGTGTATGTTAATTACTGTAGTCGCACCGCAAGCGTATGGTGGCCATTATGTAAAAGATAAAGTTTGGCTTGTTTAATAACACCACTAGAACACATTGATTTATTAATCATTGGCAAGTGGATGTCAGCCATTTTGTACTTTTGACATAGTCTTACAGAGAAAACCCATGACATTTTTCCATTGGTAACGAGGGATCTTTTATATGCATCAACCCACAGACAGGATGGCACATACCACGGCCTTTGATATACCAGTCCATAAGCGAGGGGGGGGGGGGGGTCCAACTGCCTCCCCGCCGCTAGTGCTGCAGCAAAACCTCAAATCCGGTCAAAAATGATACAGATATTCGGGGGAAATGTGTTAACCTGAGACCTTTTTACCGTGTATTTCCATCATTCTACCCTCAAAATTAGTTGTAATCCATGTGAAAGTGCGTTGTGATTTGTTTGCAACCCTATATTATATGTGGGGTGGGCATTACTACCAAACAGCTATATTATAGCTGTTTGGTAGTAATGCCCACCCACCCCCACCTTACAAAAATGGGAGCCCGTACGCCTATGTACGCAGTTTCATGTACAGCACTGTAATAGTGACAATTGATCAGTGTTGGTCTTGTAGAGCGATCAAATCAACGTATTGCACGGCGTTCTTAGCTGATTCTTAAAGGGACATTCCTGAGTTTGCAATTTTAAAAAAATGTTATCGACTAACAGAGACTTTATAACGATTGTAATTACATATCAAACATATTTTTCTACATAAAATATTAGTGACTGGATATTAAACGTGTTTCTGATCTTTCTAATATTTGTACTAGGTTAAATCTCATTTTATTTCCTAAAATATTATTTTTCCGTACGTACGAAATTATTAGAAGACACAATCCAGTTTGGCCTCCTTTCAAATATTAAGACGACCAGAAACACATTGAATATACAGCCACTGATATTCTAAACAAGAGACTATATTTAATCGTAGAAATATTTTATTAGTCGGAAAAATCTTACAATGTAGCAAACTCAGGAATGTCCCTTTAAACTGCCTTCTAGAATAGGAGCCCATATGTAATATGATAGAGAGAAAAATATAGCACTTGCATCAGGACAGGGATGGAATTTCTTTTCATCCCATTTTGTATGTGATGAGCGCCTCCTGGTTTTAAATTACCTATAGTATATCACGTAAAAGCTTTTTGTCGACAAGCGTATAGAATTCATTTCACGGTCAAACTACAAAGGTTGTATTGTCCTCGTGAAAAGAGAGATAAAATTGTGTTTACTGGCACAAAACTAAAAGTGGTGTGTCTCTGGGCCGATGGACCGATTTCATTTTTCTTTTGATATTTCGTTAGGATATTATTACAAGGTTTACACATTTACATATATTAATAGTAGCTGAAGTGGAAAACGGGTTAAGAGGAATTTGTGCTCTACCATAAGCTCACCGGGATATGCGATCATACCACTGACACAGAGAAACAGTTTGGTGGGTAGGGGGACAGATGGAGGAAAGAAAGAAATGTTTGTTTAAAACTACGACCATTTTTGTCTAACATAGTTATTGAAGAAGTTTGTTTTATTTAACGACATCACTAGAGCACATTTATTAATCGTCGGCTATTGGACGTGAAAGATTTGATAATTTTGACAGTCTTAAAACCCTGTTCTCATGCAGACATTTACATACATGAGTAAATATACTTCAGGTGAGTATATCTGTCATGAGAACGCATTTGCAAACGGGTTTATATATACTCCAGGCTCCGTATTCATAAACGTAGTTAAGTCAATGTATGATATTTATCAACACACGTAAAGTATGTATGTAAGTATACTTTGACTTAAAGGGACATACCCTAGTTTCAACTCGTGAAAATTAACACTAAGTTTAGTTAATCTACAAACCTGTAACACATCTGGATAAAGTTACAATTGAGTGAAACACGAGTATGTGACTTTGAAATGATGAAATACCCTTTAAAAATAGACTAAAACTCGACTTCATAACTTCTCAGACGCACGTGCTTTTTTTAAAATATGAGAAATATATTTTGTGACATTAAAAACACCAGGATGACCAGAAACACTTCGAATGTACGGAAGGGGATAATCTAAAAAATAAAATCTAAGTAAAGTATGATTTCAGTTATCCAAAAGTGTTCTAATAGTCAAAAATATGCCTTAGTGTTTAAAAACTAGGGTATGTTCCTTTAAATACGTTTATGAATACGGAGCCTGGATTATATCTGCACGAGCATCAGAGGTCATGAGAACAGATTTCTTATTTGCTTATGCTACGCAAATCTTGACATGAGAACAGATTTCTTATTTGCTTATGCTACGCAAATCTTGTCATGAGAACAGATTTCTTATTTGCTTATGCTACGCAAATCTTGACACGAGAACAGATTTCTTATTTGCTTATGCTACGCAAATCTTGTCATGAGAACAGATTTCTTATTTGCTTATGCTACGCAAATCTTGTCATGAGAACAGATTTTTTATTTGCTTATGCGAGCAAACACATTGAAAACAAATTTCACAAATTTCCTATGTGTCACAATTGCAATTTATTGCATTAAACAAGTGCATATCTAGACATATTTTGACACTGACAGCCAGACAAATGGTGTGACACGTTTGGACAAACTTGGACGAAGCTCTTCACAGAAAATATATAATGTTTCTCTTGTCATTTGAATGTGTTTAACCCACTGGCCATTATCAAACGTTTCCTTCACAATATATTTCCCGGATATCGTTGCCTCATCCGAATTCTCTTTTCCTGAGCTAATCCAAGAACAAGACCTGCGCTTAAGTAATACTGGAAATCTCTCCTCTTCTTTGCAATAAGTAGACTAATCATGTCGGATGCTTTTAACCAACTGATATTTTGACAAAATTGATATATGCCTATATCAAATTACATGTCACTATTACCTCATGTGAACACAAAGTAAATATACTTTTGATCATCGGAAAGGAAATGTTTTATTTAACAACGCACTCAACACATTTTATTTGCGGTTATATGGCGTCAGACATATGGTTAAGGACCACACAGATATTGGGAGAGGAAACCCGCTGTAGCCACTTAATGGGCTACTCTTTTTCGATTAGCAGCAAGGTATCTTTTATATGCACCATCCCACAGAAAGGGTAGTACATACCACGGCCTTTGATATACCAGTCGTGGTACACTGGCTTTTGATCATCGGACTATTTATAATCCATACGCAAATATACTTACATGAGTACATTTCTGCATGAGAACGGCATAATATTAGAAAGGAAACCAGTTACATTTGTTCATTAGTAGCAATGGATCTTTTATAAATGCACCATCCCATAAACAGGATAGAACTTATCACGGCCTTTAATATACCAGTCATGGTGCACTGGCTGGAGCGAAAAATAGCCCAATGTGCCCATCGACGGGGATTGATCCCAGACCGACCGCGCATCAAGCGAGCGCTTTGCCGCTGAACTGCGTCCCGTCCCCAACATAGTTATTGCGACACGGGAGAAATCCGCTGCCGCTGCATAGTTACTTGTGCCAATAATTTTATTTATTTATAACCCATTCAATTCAGAATTTAAAAAAAAGAAGCTAAATATGGATTATATACTGCTAAAATATTCTCCAGTAATCTACGGAGAACCACCGGCCTCGGTGGCGTCATGGTTAAGCCATCGGTCTACAGGCTGGTAGGTACTGGGTTCGGATCCCAGTCGAGGCATGGGATTTTTAATCCAGATACAGACTCCAAACCCTGAGTGAGTGCTCCGCAAGGCTCAATGGGTAGGTGTAAAACCACTTGCACCGACCAGTGGTCCATAACTGGTTCAATAAAGGCCCACTTGCACCGACCAGTGGTCCATAACTGGTTCAACAAAGGCCCACTTGCACCGACCAGTGATCCATAACTGGTTGAACAAAGGCCATGGTTTGTGCTATCCTGCCTGTGGGAAGCGCAAATAAAAGATCCCTTGCTGCCTGTCGTAAAAGAGTAGCCTATTTGGCGACAGCGGGTTTTCTCTACAAAAAACAGTGTCAGAATGACCATATGTTTGTCGTCCAATAGCCGATGATAAGATAAAAAATCAATGTGGTCTAGTGGCGTCGTTAAATAAAACAAACTTTACTACGGAGAACCGTTCACGCAGTTTGTACTTCATCAACATTTACTGCACAACAAAAGAAACTGGAATGCTAATTTAGTTTTCTTTAATTCTTTTAAAATTATTCAGTTTCGATCTCAGTTATTTAGTCTACCAATATCTTCCAACCATTTTAGTCTCATTTTGACAGTGTATTTACCGAATTAATTTGGTTATGAATATAAAAATATTCTCATTTCTTTTAATGTTCAGTATAAATAAATGAAATGGGTGTAAAAACCAACGTAAATGGATAACCAACATCAATACAAAGTCTAAAATTATTGATAATAGTGTAAATAGCTGCGAAGAGTTAACAATGAAACGTTACATCAGATATTGAAATATTGGTTATAGAAATAGCTTAACAAGTTTAAAAACTACCGGGGGCGGGACGTAGCCCAGTGGTAAAGCGCTCGCATGATGCACGGTCGGTCTAGGATCGATCCCCATCAGTGGGCCCATTGGGCTATTCTCGTCACGGCCAATGCACCACGACTGGTATTTCAAAGGTCGTGGTGTGTGTGCTTTCTTGTCTGGGATGGTGCATATAAAAGATCCCTTGCTACTAATGGAAAAATGTAGCTGGTTTCTTCTCTAAGACTGTCAAAATAATCATGTTTGATATCCAATAGCCGATGATTAATAAATCAATGTGCTCTAGTAGTATCGTTAAACAAAACACTTTTTTTTTTTAAATACCAGAAGATGTGTGCTGTATTCACCACTCTTTGTGGGGAAAACCAGGACAGTGTTACCATGGTATTGGGTCGTGATACTACTAGAGCACATTGGTCGATTCACCACGGGCTACTGGACGCCAAACATTAGGTAATTCTGACAGTCTTCAGAGGGAACCCAGTACACTGTTCCTTAGACTTGCAAGACATCTTTTGTATGCACTTCCCGCAGACAGATCCGCACCTACCACGGCCTTGGACTGGAATCTACAAGTTCTGAAATGATGTTCTTGTTCCACGTAGTAACCGTATGGTGTATATATATTTGTAGCCAAATCCTTTCAGAGATTCAGAGGTCTGACAACTTGTAGCTATGAAATGATCCCTCTTTCCACCCCGCTGCACCCAGGCTATACGTGTTCGTATTGAATTAAATGACTTCTTGACGACTTGTACAATGGATAAATGAATGTTTAAGGACATCCCATCTTGAAAGGTATAAGAACTACTGGGTGTCGATGTAAGATAGGGAGGTACGTGTTTATAGAATAAAATTGCTACTGCATTGAACGTGACTGTGTTAATAGTTTATATGAAATGTAATAGCCTGCACTCTGTATGATTGTCGCCATTGATTGTAATCGATAATTGATGTCAGTCCTACATGGATCGTATCAAAAACCGTGTAAGTGTCACGGCAATGACAATTCATACGTAAAACCGTCCAGTGTAATAGCTCATTTTCTTACACACGTATGCAGTGATTTTATGAAACTAATTAAATAATGCAAATAGCCTGTGGAGAAAGGCTACTCTAGTTCAACAATGAGCATGTGGCATAACCCCGATTTTTAAAAACCTCTGTAACATATTTGCTCAATTATACAGGGCGTCCGGGTACAATGTTGCATACAAAATAGACTAAAAGTTCAGTTAATGTATTTTTTTTGGGGGTACGGAGCAGGACGTAAAGTGGTAAAGTGCACACCTGAAGCGCGGTCGGTCTAGGATCGATCCCCGTCGGTGGGCCTATTGAGGTATTTCTCGTTCCAGCCAGTGCACCACGATTGGTATATCAAAGGTCGTAGTATGTGTTATCCTGTCTGAGATGGTGCATATAAAAGATCCCTTGCTATTTTAATGGAAAAATGGTGCGCGTTTCCTCTGACTGTCAAAATTACCATATGTTTGACATCCAATAGCCGACGATTAATAAATCAATGTGCACTAGTGGTCTCGTTAAACAAAACAAACTCCTTTCTTTTTTGGTGCTGGGTACATATATGTTTTTTAATATAATTTAAGTAAACGCCCTTAGTGAACCCGTTTATTCTAGTCACAACCAGCGCCCCACTTTGTACACCAAATCCCACGTCCTGTCTGGGAAAGATCCTTTCCTACTTTTTGGTAGGACCAGCGTATGTGATAGTCTAGGGTTTCTTCTCTCATTATCTGGAAAAAAAGTGTCAAAATAACTGCGTTTCACCAAATAGCCGTAGTTTGAAATGTGCTGAGGTGCCATTAAACATTCCTTTCCTCTGTTTATTATATATGATGTTTAGAACACATGTATCTCATCTCCTCCCGTAAACTATCGGGCGTACCATGCGCTGTTTCTTTGGGCGTTGCTGTGTTCAGTCTGTGAAAATAAAACGAAATTATTAATAAAACCAGAAATGGGAATTGAATAAATGAATGTCTGACGTCTTCTGCAACAAAATACACCCGCTTATGTGAAAATAGTATAAACACAAATAAAAGCAGCTGAGTAATATTTTAGATCCTTTTTATTATGCAATAAAATCTTAAATCCTGCTTTAACAGTTCACCTATATTTATTTATTTTTAAAGTTACCAGGGGCCTTTAGAACACAATGATAATAAAATCATGACGCGTAGCATCTTGGTTTATACTTTTCTCAAATTGTAGATTCTCGCCCATTTTCATATAATAAAACTATTTTGTTTGATAAGACCAAGTATATTATAATACAATAACACTAAGTTCTTTCCAGGTCTCGATTAACTATAATAATAAATTATGTGTAAATTCTGCCATGTAATCATATTAAACACGTTTTCTTACACTCCCGTTGGTGAAAGTAAAGTTTGTTTTATTTAACGACGTCACTGGAGCACATTGATTTTTTTTATCTTATCATCGGCTATTGGACGTCAAACATATGGTCATTCTGACACTGTGTTTAAGAGGAAACCCGCTGTCGCCTCATAGGCTGCTCTTTTACGACAGGCAGCAAAGGATCTTTTATTTACGCTTCCCACAGGCAGGATAGTACAAACCATGACCTTTGTTGAACCAGTTATGGATCGCTGGTCGGTGCAAGTGGTTTACACCTACCCATTGAGCCTTGCGGAGCACTCACTCACTCAGGGTTTGGAGTCGGTATCTGGATTAAAAATCCCATGCCTCAACTGGGATCCGAACCCAGTACCTACCAGCCTGTAGACCAATGGCCTAACTACGACGTCACCGAAGCCGGTCCCCGTTGGTGAGGACACCATGCTTTGTGTTTGATAACACATAGTTGTTTACACACGTACATGTCTTAACAATTTCAAGACATACGACTGGCTGCTCCTAGGTGATGACCAAGTCACCAGTGCCATACATGAAATGAAAAACTACCCGATGGAAATCGATTACACTATGACGTATAGTTAACCTGACAATCATGGATCTGTGACGCGTAAGTTAGCTACAAGTGCAACGGCTGTAAATAACTTTTAGTCGAAAAAGATGTTAAAATTTGCTTTAAACCTTTAGGATATGTAAGAAATAGAATAATACATTCGTGAGATACCTTTAAAACAACTCGTGAGATAAATGGTATCTAACGGCCACTCGTATATTATTCTCTACATTGTATGTTATGACGTTTTTACAGAGAAAGCGCTAGACTACAAGTTCTGACTTGTTTAGAATTTGGGAATAACTCTCTAGTTTTAAAATCTTTAAATATTTTTGGCATTCCCACTCACTGATATAATCACATGTGACGTTTACAAAATAGTTCGCAGAAAATATCTAGTTTTAGCCATGACGTGTATTAATATGTTTGCGAAACTTCATATTTAGAGCCACGGTATGTTTAAAACATACATAGCACACTGTGTCTTTTTATCGTGCCAAACGTACGAGGAAATCACAATATACGTAGCGCAAAGCTGATTTTTATTAAGAGTACTTTTGATATTATTGCACTACAACAATCGCACCTCATACTAAACGCTGTCCGGAATGTAGTCCGTTCTGGTAACCTATAAACATGACACTCATTAGCGAGTCGTAATGGAAATCTCGTCTTAACACTTGTGCTGTAATAATGCTGTCCATTCACTTGATTAACTTTCAATGCAACATGAATGGCGGTAGTCCGCAATCCAGTATGACGGACCTATTTCCATTGATGACAAAAGTCGTATTCTTACTGGCGTCACTGGAGTCGTAAACATTTGAGCATGAATAACGATATGACCGATATTGAGGAATACTTTGTATTGTTTATGCCATCGAGTGTCATAAAGTAGGGTTTTATTTACATTGTTCACTGTCTATAGTTGACTGCTGAAGTTATTATACAGCCCTGATACTATTTAACACATATTTGCTTTACAAATAGTATTCAAACGTGCCGCTTGGCGTGCTTGCGTTGCAGGATCGAACCACCTCGGTGGATCAATTCAACTGATTGGGATTTTTCTCATTCCAACTACGCCTCAATTGAACAAAGGCCGTGGTATGTGTTTTCCTCTCTTTGGGTAAGTGCATATAAAATATCCCTTTCTCCATTAGGAAAAATGTAACGGGTTTCCTCTGATGACTACGTGTCAGAATTAAATGTTCGACATCCAATAGCTGATGACCGGTCTCGGTGGCGTCGTGATTAGGCCATCGGTCTACAGGCTGGTAGGTACTGGGTTCGGATCCCAGTCGAGGTATGGGATTTTTAATCCAGATACCGACTCCAAAACCTGAGTGAGTGCTCCGCAATGCTCCGTAGGTAGGTGTAAACCACTTGCACCGACCAGTGATCCATAACTGGTTCAACAAAGGCCATTGTTTGTGCTATCCTGCCTGTGGGAAGCGCAAATAAAAGATCCCTTGCTGCCTATCGTAATAGAGTAGCCTATGTGGCGACAGCGGGTTTCCTCTAAAAAAAACAAAAAAACCCAGTGTCAAAATAACCATATGTCTGACGTCCAATAGTCGATAAGATAAAAAAGAATGTGCTCTAGTGGCGTCGTTAAATAAAACAAACGTTACTTTTTTCCAGTAGCCGATAATGAATTAATCAACGTGCTCTGGAGGCATCGTTAAACAAAACACTTTCAAACGTGCCTGAAAGGTCAAGCAAACAACTCTGGAAAAGACTTTAAATATTCAAATATATTTATATGTCTCAAGCGAAATATTATAAAATGTTTATTTTATAGGTATTGAAATGTTCAAATCCCCGCAAATACTTTTATAGTTTCTTTGAAGTGGGAAAAGGATGCATTTTATTGCTATACCTGTAATGATATACAGAATCAAAGGGATGTCTGCAAGCATAAAAATGATGTGGAGTTTATTGTGAATTCAAATCAGTATCTCGCCTATCCAGACTGATATATTCTGTTAAACTGTAGCCTTAGTAAGTAAGCTCTTTGTTTCGCGATGAAACAGGTTGTAGACGTCATTCAAAAATTAAAAAAGTTTTTGTTTAACGACAGCACTAGAGCACATTGATTAATTAATCTTCAGGTATTGGATGTCAGACATTTGGTAATTTTTACATGTAGTCATCAGAGGAAACCCGCTAAATTTTTTCCTAATGCAGCAAGGGATATTTTATATGCACCTTCTCACAGACAGGAAAACACATACCACGGCCTTTGTCCAGCTGTGGTACACTGGTTGGAATGAGAGAAAAACCCAATCCGTTGAATGGATCAACCGATGTGATTCGATCCTGCGACGCAAACACCCCAAGCGAGCACTTGTTGAATTTTGTGATTAAAAAATCCAGCCTTGGAATGTCCTGGGAAATTTTTAAAATTTTAAATTGACCTTCCCACACCCCCCCCCCCCCCCCCCCCCCCATGGAAGCCCGTACGCCTATGCTGTTCACATTAATTTAGCATTAAGCGCCAAAACCAGTCTTGCTTATATTTCGTAATGCTACGGAGCGCCCTCGTCAGTTGAACGCAGAGCTACGTGCTCAAGAAGCTCAAGAAAAGCTACACGCAAGACTAGAACTGAACTAAAATAATGTTAGGGTTAGTTTGTAATTAAAATAGGTTTACTTGATTACAAACGCACAGTTCTTTGAACTTATAATTTCCTGAATCTTAATATATGTTACTAATAATTTAAAGTTGCGTTTCGTTTGGTGTGCAGTATGCTATCTATGTCAGTTTAAAGACACCCCACCCAACCCCGGGACCCCCCAAAATTAATACTAATTAATTAATTAATTGATTAATTCAAAATTAAAATAGCACACACACACGCGCGCGCGCGCGCACACACACACACACACACACACACACACACACACACACACACACGAAATAAGACAAAGCAAATCAACTAAAAAAAATTCAAAATACAAAATACAGAATCTTTTTGAAAACGTTTTTTTTTGTAAATAATCACTGCATTAGGTGACCCATAATTCGAGCAGAGGATAGTAAAACATATATAACCTGACAGCAACATGACAAACGTAGTCTGTGGTCGTAAACGTTTGGATTTAATGATTGCCCCCCGGCGAACACGCGCTGTATACAGATCGAACGTTTTTGTCAGCATTCGTTGCTTTAAACGCAAATGCTTTAAATTTACAAAATGCACTAAATTTTATACTGTTTTTTTCTTTGTGAAGATAATCGTTGTTATAACGAAGACACTACCAAGAACTGCCGGTATGTTGGTGAACAGTAATACAAATAATTTTGCAGACTAATTAAATAAATAAATTAGTTTAAACAATATTTTATTCCATTTACTGGTGGGATTGGTCGACAGGCTACAAGCCTATATTAGGACCTTTCCCTACATTTATTTTACAAACAAACTGACAAGATGACAGACGAAGTACAATTAATAACTAACAATAATAAAACATAATAGTAGATTATTAACATAACAGTGAGCTACAGAAAGGAAAGGTACGTACATAGAAATAGTACAGGTAGAAAAACTTAATTAATTAGATCAGTCAATTCTTAAATGCTATTCACTTGTACGACAAACATTTCCGATACCATACTCAGTGTGTGTGTGTGTGTGTGTGTGTGTGTGTGAGAGAGAGAGAGAGAGAGGGAGGAAGAGAGAGAGAGAGAGGGAGGAAGAGAGAGGGAGAGAGAGAGAGAGGTAGGGAGGGAGAGAGAGAGAGAGAGAGAGGGGGGAGGGGGCAGGGAGGGAGAGGGAGAGAGAGAGAGAGAGAGAGAGAGAGAGAGAGAGAGAGAGAGAGAGACGTGATTGCGAGTATGTGTGTAATGACGCCAATCTATAAATTTTGACAACTCCAGGATGTAGCTATGGCTTCTAATTTGGGAGTGTTCTTCGGGAAGTTTAAAACAACACCGCACGATTTACCTACCACAGTGGACATCCTAGATTATTTGAATTCAAACCTATGCCCCACGATTGGCATATCAAAGACCAGTACATCGTGTACTTTGTGGATAGGCCTAAATGGTGTATATAAAAGTCACATTATTATAGCATATTATGCGTAGTAGCGGATTTCGTATGCAGTGTGATCCTTAACCATATGTCCGACGCCATATAACCGTAATTAAAATGTGTTGAGTGCATCGTTAAATGAAACATTCCTTCTTTCCTTCCTCATATACCAAGTATCGCAATGTGTTTCAGTTCCAATGATATCTAGGTGTCAATACGTATACATTCCATTGTTTTGTTAAAGGCGCTGGTCAAAGGTTTAGATAATATATATATACAGTATATATATATATATATATATATATATATATATATATATATATATATATATCTATATATATATATGTATATATATGTGTGTGTGTGTGTGTGTGTGTGTGTGTGTGTGTGTGTGTGTGTATGTGTATGTATATGTATATGTATATATGTCTGTCTGTCTGTCTGTGTGTCTGTCTGTGTGTGTGTGTGTGTGTGTGTGTGTGTATATGTGTGTGTGTTTGTTTTCTGTCTCATATTAAAGTGCATTTGACCAATTACGAACCCAAGGACGATCAGAAGTACAACAAATTTGATAAAATTGATATTTTAAGCAGAACATTGTAAGTTAACGGTAAAAAGGCCGTAGGGCCATAATAAAATAATTCCTAGATTTTGAAACCCACCCTCCACCTCCGCCTCCTCCACCCCACCCCGAGGATAAAGGCCCGCCCTAGTATAGGTTCTTTGGTTGTTCATTTGTTTATATTTATTTATTTATTATTATTTATTTATTTTAATAAATATTTTTGTCATAAACATATTATAATGCTTAATGTGCAGTATTTCCAATGTTCTGAAGAACAAAATAAAACAAAAAATAATATTTCACTCAGCCCCATTTTGAAAGAAAAATTTGGATGAAAATGTTATTATATATATGGCATATTATCCGAAAATACTTCACCGTACCGATTTATTAACTGCGTTTAAAATGCTATCCAATGATAGTGATCTAATAGCTCAGCTTTAAACATGCCGAGCTGACGTAAAGTACATTCCTCTTCTTGAAGACAACACAATATACCCGCTGATTAGGTCTGACGAACCGGCCCGGGGACACTGGGTCTGTGATGAATAGTCTTATGCTGTCAACCCGTGTAAACACATCTACGTGACAGTCTATCAGATATACACACGCACAGGCTGAATGGGCGTGGCCTTGACAATGCGCCACCTTTAACGTGCGATTAAAATGACTTCAAAACCTTGGCCACAACAACTGGTGTTGTCATAGAAGATTATCAGACGCGTCACCAGTGTGGGATCGATCCCCGTCGGTGGGCCCATTGGGCTATTTCTCGTTCCAGCCAGTGCACCACGACTGGTATATTATCAAAGGCCGTGGTATGTACTACCCTGTCTGTGGGATGGTGCATATAAAAGATCTCTTGCTGCTAAATAAAACATTTCCTTCCTTTTTGCTGGTGTTATCAGAAGCGTCACCAAGTCTGAATTGCTAACGAACCCTCTTTTGGTATTTTTTTGTTGTTGCAGTTCTTTGATTTTCAAATTAAATGTTAATTAGTCATAAAAGTACTATTATCCTGTTCAATTATTTAGACCCAAAGTTTTTTGCAAATGTTAAGTTTATTTCCTATTCGATATTTGTTTTCTTTGCATTTACATGAAAACAAACCCAAACCCCGACAGGTTTTATATACAAATCATCATATAAAATGCACGAAGTTGACTTAATTCCACTTTTTTAAAATCTCTGTGTCTTTTGAATGCACGTTATTTCTCCTATAAATAACTAAGGTCATTTGCATATCAAAACATTGGGATCTGAGGCTACGTGAAGGCCATTATAGCTTGTTTCACTAAATCAAGGTTATTATTGTCGGGGTTTGGGTTTCTTTTCATGTAAATGCAAAGAAAACAAATATCGAATAGGAAATAAACGTAACATTTGCAAAAAAACTTTGGGTCTAAATAATTGAACAGGATAATAGGTATTTATGAAATCGAACACATTATAAAATTCCTGGTGACGCTCATGAATTATATCAATCAAATTCAATTTAATGTATTACCCAATACCAAACGATCAGAGGCCTCATTCACAAAGGTCGCTTAGGCTATGCTAGACAACAAAGCATCCTCTTTGTAAGTAGTCTTTTAGCATTGTACTGCGAGATCGCAAAGTTACGACAGTTTAGTGAATTAGGCCACTGGTGTCAGCAGAGATAAGAATTATATAACAATCAATAACAACAACAAAAAACTCCAATATGAATGTGGCGGCCAGACGGAGACAACATTTGTATTCTATTTATAAGGAATAAAATGACTATATAACAGCCAAAGTACTCGGAAATAATTTAATTAAATTACTGTCCCATTGATAGCCGGAACAAGAACTTAAGAATACAGCTGTCAATAAATGTTGACACATGGTTATAAATGGAAATAAAATAGACACATTGGGTGTGTGTGTGTGTGTGTGTGTGTGTGTGTGTGTGTGTGTGTGTGTGTGTGTTTCTTATCAAACAAAGATCAGACAGAAGCACACGGAGCATTCTCAAAAGTGAAAAGAAGTAAAAACGCCCCAACAAATGGTTTAATCAGCGGTTGTCTGGTGTCTTACCTTTTGATATTAATTGCAATACCAGGCCCGATATTTCGAACGGTGCTGGGGCACAGGGGGTGGGGGAGGGGGGGGGTGTGTGTGCACAAAATCTCTAGTGGAGAGTGGGGCACAATCTTTAGTTGGTAGGGTGGGGCACAAGCCAGCTTTTTATCTTCATTTATAAAGAGGAGCATAAAATAAGGCAATATAGGCTTACCCGTACGTGCCTGCGTGTGGACAAGTCTCAAGTACCTTTTATCAGCTATTGGTTGTGTACAAGGTGTCTGCTGTTGTAGGTTCCACTGCACTTTTATTTCTGTCACATTCAGGTTATTATACGTATATCAATACAACAAGTGTTCCCATGTGCTTAATCTGGCGTTTTGGCAGCATTAAACATCCATTTAGAAAACTGTTAACCACGGTTTTTAGTTTGTTGTTGCCTTTTGTGTCTCCGTCCAGCAGCGATTCTAGTTATCTATTCATTCATTCATTCATTGATTCATTCATTTATGTCTCCGCTCAACAGCGATTATATTCATTCATTCACTTATTCATTCATTCATTCGTTCGTTCATTCATTCATTCATAAAATGTTTTATATTGTTAGTACTAATCGTATAATATGAATGGTTAGCAATGTTAATACCTAACTGATTGGTCGACAGTTTTACGTACGTAAACAACGTATTGTAAAACAGAAAAATAAATAGGTTATTCACCTGGCTAGAAAAACATAACTGAAATGTGACATATCTCAAAAGAAACAAAGACGTGCCATTTTTAGTGGGGTTTTTTGTTCTTGTTTTGTTGTAGATGTTGTTGTTGTTGTTATTGTGTTTTGTTGACGTTGCCGGTATTTTATTGATTGAAACGTTTTACAGCTTTTGAAGAAAAAATGGATTAGGCACAAGTTTTTCTTCTAAATGCACACAAAAGACAATGCTATATTTATGTAATTTAAAAATATGAACAGAAATGAAATTAAAAGTTAAAGTTTGTTTTGTTTAACGACACCACTAGAGCACATTGATTTATTAATAATTAGCTATTGGAAGTTAAACATTTGACTATTCTGACATATAGTCTTAGAGATGAAACCTGCTACATTTTTTTTAATAAGCACTATCCCACAGACAGGATAGCACATACCACCGCCTTTGATATACCAGTCATGGTGCACTGGCTCAGTGTTCTAGCTAGGATTTTGATGGGGCAGGGCGCTAATTTAATTGTAGGGCATTTTTAACGCAAAAATCGTATTTTTGAGGCATATGATCGAATATTTTACTTTCATAAATATCATACATGTATATGTAGAGATATCTATGCTGGTTTTAATTTACAAAACGTTTTTGGAGGGAGGGGGGCAATCAATTTCTAAACCCAAATTTAAATTTGGATGTTTGATGAAACAGTACATTCATCGCCGAATGCAATATTATTCCAGTGGCTGGAACAAGAAATAACCCAATGGGCCCACCGACGGGGATCGATCCTAGGCCGAACGCGTATCAGCCTAGTGCTTTACAAAACAAAACAAATGTTGTCTATTTGTGGTAGAGGATGCCCATCAATGTCAAGGACACTCCAGCACTGCAAAGGAAAGGAGAAGAATGTTTGATTAACGACACCCCAGCACATTGTTTAAGTAGCAACTACTGGGGGTCTATGTGATAGCTGCGACACGTGGTTTAGATAACGAGAGAAGAAACCTGCTGCAGTAAATTTAGTTTTTGATTATTGCATGTGATCAGTGAAAAATCTCTGGAATAAAAACCTGAAAACTGTATTAGTTTAACGATGACAAGTTGTTATATATATATATAAAATATATGATTAAAATAAATAAATAATAATAAATAAATAAATATGAACAACCAAAGAACCTATACTAGGGCGGGCCTTTATCCTCGGGGTGGGGTGGGGGAGACGGAGGTGGAGGGTCGGTTTCAAAATCTAGTTAACTTACAATGCTTAAAATATCAATTTTATCAAATTTGTTGTACTTCTGATCGTCCTTGGGTTATATATATATGTATATATATGTATATATATATGTGTATATATATGTGTATATATGTGTATATATATGTATATATATATATATATGTATATGTATATGTATATCTATATATATATATATATATATATATATATATATATATATATATATATATATATATATATATATATATATATATATGCATACATACATACATACATACATACATACACACACACATATGTATGTATGCATATACATGTATATACACACACACATGTATATGAAAACCTAACATTTGACATGATATTTCATCAACACAGACAATACGATAAAAACTAATACACGCGTATCATTGCTATCAAGCGTTTTCAGTTACTACATATTTCATATAGTCAGTGTGCATGTGTTGAATATTTCATCAAAGTGAGCGTTTTTCATCTACAAAAGGTAACTTTTTATGGTTATCATGCTTATTGTTTGCATATAAAGTAGCGGCCATCGTCATGCTAATATGATTTCTGTGTTTTCATTCCAGACACGAACATGAATCACTCGTAAGCCCTACTAATAAAAGAGAAAATAAACAAATAACAATAGCTTAAAACAAAACAAAATATATCAAAACAACCACAAAAATAACAAAATGCTTGGATGCAATTTTGATTAGGAAAATCCTCATTATTTGGGACACACAGTTGATTTTTGATAGAAAAATAATAATTGCCTTTAAAAGCCTGTGGGCATTATTCGTTGACGCCATTTAGAACACAGACGTAAACAATTCAGTAGTTTTGAGCCTTTCTGTTGACAAAGCCGTTGGTCTCCCTATGGGGGGGTCGATGGTGAATCAGACATTTTTCAAATGTTTGTTATCAATTTTATTAGTGAGCTAAATTACAAAAGACAAGATATAACAACCTTAAAACCTTTATCCAGAATCTAGCGTCTGCAGGGCTTCTAGATTATGGTAGCCCACTCCCATGGCTATTGATATTCAATATTGGGCTAGTAAATATCTACTATTGCCATGCCCGACGGCTACTGAAATGTTTTGGTCAAATATTGCAGTAAAGTCTATTTTGTAAATATGAATACCCTGCCAACACCCCAACCCCTCAATGTTAGTGTTTTTAAGCTCTATCTCCCCCTTTAGGTGACATATCTGATTATCACCATTATTTAGTAAAATGTTATTAACTTAAAGTAAAGTAGGGCTATTGAATTCTCAACTGTGGCTAGTACATTTTTAAAATCACTGATCCCATGGCTAGTGTATTTTATAAAAATTCTAGAAGCCCTCGTCTAAACATTTATTTTTCATTTTACATGAAGGACTCTTTTTGTCAGAACTGCTGTTTCCGTGTCTTAGACAGGTTGTGCGTACATCTCACTAGAAACCTGAGGTCAGGTCAGGTCATAGGGCTTTACGTGCACATTCAGAGTAAGCTGTTGTAGCGCACGCCTATCTTGGGCACAAGAGCCGGCTTTGGCCGGCTCCTCTGTCCAGGACAGGAAAGGTGGGGATGGGAAGGAGGAGGGACCGCCTGCACTGGCAGGTGCAAGGGAGCACCAGCAGCCCGACAAGGGTCGGTAACAGCTTTAAAACGCTTTGTACCTCAGTAGACCGCGATTATCATACAGTATCTGTTTTCTGGCATTAGCTTTTTTTTCCACTGAAGTATCACACATGCTCTGCAAACAGCTTCATTCACAAATGTCCAATTCTCGGACCGTGTACACCACCCACGAACAAAACAATACAATCTCGAGCACGGGTCATCGGCTTGCTAGATATGATTATATAAGCGAAAGTAATTCGAAATTTAATGGCGCTTCAAAAGTGTCACAGAGGTCAGGTGTGTTTGACCTCCACTGACCCCACTGTTTACCACACGGAAGAACGATTTCTCTGTGTAAATCAACACATTTTATTTGCTCTGTTGAACAAATTTATTTATCGCATGAGTCGATCGTACCTCAGCATTCTTGGTGAAATGGTTGTGTTTTATTTGCTGTACGCGGTCAAGCCACGATGGCCTGCGACAAGTCAGCGTCATCACTTAAGTCTGGACACCAATCAGTTCCACCATCCGGTCCACTCGTCTCGGTGATGTCGTGGTTAAGCCAGGTACCGGCTCCCACCCAGAGCGATTGTTAACGACTCAATGGGTAGGTGTAAGACCACTACACGATCTTCTATCTCACTAAACCATTAGCAACTGACAGTCCAGGTAGCTGAGATGTGTGCCCAGGACAGCGTGCTTGAACCTTAATTGGATATAAGCACGAAAATAAAGTTGAAATGAAATGAAAATACAATACTAAATGTAATACACTGTTCAAGTCTAATTGTTCTCGTTGCTGGAATGTTTGAATTTTATAAGCCTTCAAATCAACACCTACAAAACCATTAGTATTTCCTTACTGGACCGGCCTCGGTGGCGTCGTGGCAGGCCATCGGTCTACAGGCTGGTAGGTACTGGGTTCGGATCCCAGTCGAGGCATGGGATTTTTAATCCAAATACCGACTCCAAACCCTGAGTGAGTGCTCCGCAAGGCTCAATGGGTAGGTGTAAACCACTTGCACCGACCAGTGATCCATAACTGGTTCAACAAAGGCCATGGTTTGTGCTATCCTGCCTGTGGGAAGCGCAAATAAAAGATCCCTTGCTGCCTGTCGTAAAGAAGAGTAGCCTATGTGGCGACAGCGGGTTTCCTCTAAAAACAGTGTCAGAATGACCATATGTTTGACGTCCAATAGCCGATGATAAGATTAAAAATCAATGTGCTCTAGTGGCGTCGTTAAATAAAACAAACTTTACTTTACTTTATTTCCTTACTCGTATCTTCGAGAAATAAGTTAACTTAATGTAGTAAACATTTTGAATCTAGGGGCAAATCAAATTCTTTGTCATAAGCAAAGGTGGACAGAGGGGCCTGGCATACAGACAGAGAAATAATGAGAGAGAGAGAGAGAGAGAGAGAGAGAGAGAGAGAGAGAGAGAGAGAGAGAGAGAGAGAGAGAGAGAGAGAGAGAGAGAGAGAGAGAGAGAGAGAGAGAGAGAGAGAGAGAGAGAGAGAGTGTGTTTGTGTGTAACGGTAAAGAGAGAAAAGGAAAAACGAAATTGATGTACGAGACAGAAACAAAAGAATATTTATTAAAAACAGATCCGCGATTTTTATCAACACAAGCACATCTCTCCACTTGTGAAAGCAACAAAGTACACGCTAACTGTAAAACTCGTTATCACTTTTATCAACACCGAGAAGTGGTAATTATATATTACCATAATACTGCTGGATGAATTGTTCAGATTCGTCGACACCTGTCGCACCAGACTTGGACTTCCACAAAGTCTGCAACATGATGGTAACACTGAACCAATTGTATGCGTGACTCAGACTCGACTAACGTCACGAATATTAGTGTTTTTGGTTTCCTAAGGTTTGTGGTAGCCCAAACTGTATTTTGCTTGTGTATTCCGTGTGTATTGCAATATGTATGTTATAATGTAATATAACGTTTGAGCTACCAACAAACACTGTGATGGCCAGAAGCACATAGGATCATAGGATATAGAAATAGTGATATTCTAAACAAGAATATGTATTTAATACGTAATTGTATTCGTTGAAAGGATATATTGGTAAAAGACATCTGATATGGCAAAAAACTCAATGCAATATTTTTTCATAACACTTGCAGTAAATGTGAAAGTCTGTAAAATAACCGTAAACTTGACAAAAAACTTCTCTTTTTTTACAGGTAGTGACTGTTTTGACTAAGCCGGATCATACGATTTCGATTTTTGTTTTACATTGGTCCAACACCCTGGTTGATTGAAACCCACGGCTAATAAAAACCACATCAAAATGATTTAGAAATTCGAGGTATTTGGGTCGAGCAGGGAGATGATCAGTTTTGAATGATGCAACATCAATTCCTGGTTTCCATTACTAATATAATTTCTTCGATATCGTTATCGATCACCTTTCTAAATACCTAATTTAGTAATGGATTCACTCTGGTTTCGAGCATCCTAACGGAAACAGGCGCAGACGGCTGCTTTAAAAAAAAAAAATTGTTTTAAACTTTCTCTGTATGGACTTGGAGCCGTTAAATGTCGCTCTGGGTGGTACCGGGGTGCGAACCCAATATGTACCAACCTGAAGGCCGATGACTTGACTACTACACCACCGAGTCTGGTGGTGAGTCATTAAATAAGACAGCGAAATGCCATCCCGTATACAGAAGGAGACTGCTTCACTACAATGCATTACCACAACATGTTTCCTTTAAACAATATATGCAACCTCCCCCACCAACCATCTCCCCCAAACCTCTCCCTCATTAATAAAAAAAAAAACCCAAACAAAACAAAATAAAGCCAAAAATACCCACAACCGCCAGAAAACCTCCTCCATAAAACAAAACAAAACAAACAAACAAAAAAGCGAACAAAACAAACAAACAAAAAAGCGACCAAAACCCCAGCCATTTTTTAAATGGCTATCACATATTAAATTAACAACGGCGTGGTTCCAGATTAATTCCTATTTAACGAGATGGATTTAGTACGCATGTGTATGTGTATGTGTATGTGTATGTGTCTGTGTTGTTGTTGTTGATGTGGTGGTGGTGGTGGTGGTGGTGGTTTTCCTTTTTATTTTTTCTCTCTAAAATGTACTATGTATTGTGAATTAAAAAGCAGCTAGGTATGTGTGAAACAGTTATAGTACATTTGTGGACGCGACGTAAACAAAAGAAAATGGCTGCCCCCAGTTAGCAGGAAAAATCACGGGTTTTTATCAACTCTAAAATTACGCGTTTTTCATTTCTTAAAGTGTCAGTAAGTGTTGGTGGTCCGGGTATGCATCTTTCCAACACATAAGGCTCATTTTTTAGTTTACTCTCCCTTTAAAACATTTCTTTCCTTCCTAATAAACTAACAATGTGCTGAGGTGTTCTTTTGTATTCTAAGCTTTTAAGCAAAGTAGATACATTCTTTACCATTGCTATATTTGCTAACTATACAGTTCTGTTACTTGTAATGATTTGTTTGAGATTGAAAAAAATATATGAATTTACTTATTTTTTTTATTTTATTTAAACCTACAATAATAAAACATACGGAAGTTTTTGTAAGAAGGTACTAAATCTTCGTATTTATGAAGGGCGCACATTTTATTTGCCGCTTAGATTGACGCGTGGATTTATGAGTTACCCGAGGGCGTTAGAAAACATACACACTGCTAAGCAGACATATTTGCTTTACGTGTATGTTATGTTAAGAGCACAAACAGCGACTGAAATGTCCGTATCACTGATACATATCCGTTAATTTCTTGAAGCAATGCCTTCAGGTAGTGTAAACAATAGTAACAAAAGACGCCAAACCATACTTAGCCTAAAATATATAATTAGAGCCAAGCAATGCAATTGCACTCGAATTATTAATAGAAATTGATATGCAGCATTTTCTGTATTAAAATGAAGATTAAAGCTATACAATATAAAGGTAATTTGTTAAGATACTTTTTAGTTGCCTTGCAATTTTAAAATATCATAACACGAGTTGGTGTGGGTTTAAAACATAATGATATGTTTAATGTGACTTTTAATATTTATGTCAATTCACTGGTCTCACTTAGACGCAATCGAGCAGTATTCTTCAAGAATTAAAGGAGAAATTCGCTTCATTAGGCTTCTCCTTATTAACAATACAGGATCCTTTACATTTCCATAGCACACATACAGGACAGCACATACCACTAGACATAAAAAGATACATAAAAACATTGGTTGTAACTGGAAGTAGTCCAATGACAACACCAGGAGGGATTGAAACCACGGCCTATCATGACTGAGGCGAGTGAACAAACCACCCCTTTGTTGTGAAAAGCGCCCTTCGTGGATACGGGGAAAAAAGAGAGAAAAAATAGTTTGTTTCACCACTAGAGAACATTGATTAATTAATCATCGGTTATTGGATGTCAAACATGTGGTAATTCTGACATGTAGTCATCAGAGAAAATCAGCCACATTTTTCCTAATGCAGCAAGGGATCTTTTATATGAAACATCCCACAGACAGGATAGCACATATCACGGCCTTTGATATACCATTCGTAATGCACTGGCTGGAACGAGTCGTGGACACGAGTCCCGAGTCAGCACTTGCTCAAGCTCTGTCACTGCATACCTTCACCGAATACTACATTCAGTGTAAACATACCGATCACCAATTCCACTGTATACTCTCAATGAAATGAAAAAAAAAAAAAATGAAAGAAGAAAAGAAAAGACGTCAGATGGCCCAAATTATTTGGCCCACATGATCCTATCATTGGAATGTTGACAACGGTATACACGTTTTATGATGTACACCCGTGCCACACGTCGATGGTCAATTGTTTACAGCCCTGTCAATAAAAGAAACCTGTGTTTTTTGCTCGCGTAAGAAGATTGGCAAACGTTCAAGAACATCTGCGAGTCTATAAGACTCGATGAAAAGGTCGATCAAATATTCAGTAACAAGTCCGCATTGCCATACAGTATGTCATAACGTCGATTGATATTCGCTTTTTAATGAATATTTATGACCTTTTCAAGCGCTTGTATTGGTCTCTTCAGCTGTATCGATGACGTCGGCCGCCTAGGGGAGAAAATGAAAACTATTCGGTAAACAGAATTTCTGATATATGGTTGCACAAGAATTGCAGTGCAATATAAGTCAAGTACAGTTAACCTCTAACAATGGCAAATTGTGATTAATTATTGCTGACGATTTTACCAAGTGGTCTATAAACTGTATGGATTAGCCTAGTGTGTATGGCAGTTGAATTTCGTGTCATATTTAGATTTGTTTTTAAAAAGAGAAGCGCAATTGTTGTTCCTATAATAAATCTCATTACCTAGCTTTCATTCTTAATTTTATTGTTTTGTTATTGAAAATGTTAAAGGGACATTCCTGTGTTTACTGCATTGTAAGATGTTTCCGACTAATAAAATATTTCTACGATTAAACTTACATATTAAATACATTTTCTTGTTTAGAATATCAGTGTCTGTATATTCAATGTGCTTCTGGTCGTCTTAATATTTGTAAGAAGCCCAAACTGGATTTTGTCTTCAAATAATTCCGTACGCACGAAAAAATATTTTTTAGGAAATAAAATGAAAATTAACCTAGTACAAATATTAGAACGATCAGAAACATGTTTAATATACAGCCACTAATATTCTAAACAAGAAAATATATTTAATATGTAAGTTTAATCGTAGAAATATTTTATTAATCGATAACATCTTTAAAAATTGGAGCAAACTCAGGAATGTCCCTTTAATGTTTTTTGTTTGTTAATAATACGTAATTCGATTAGAACCACTTTTCATTAATATGTATCTGTGACGGCCGGAGGTAAACCATCATATGGATTGGAAAAGGAAACAACACTGCGAATAATAGTATTAGATACACTATGTAAAAACCACTTTATGTAATCAAAACGCGTAGCTTATGTGTTGTAACGGGTTTTCTTCTCACCGTCTAGACCATAGGTGTCATTATCAATACACTTTCTCACACTCATTACGGCATGTAAGTATATTCAGCGACATTTAATATAATATAACAATCAACCTTGATTTATCTAATTATGAATAATGCAAAGAACATGACACATTTTAAAACTTAAGTATGAAAATTTAAATAAGGACATTTATACAGTCATGTATGGAATTTAAGTGAATAAAACGTATGTTTTTGTATCTAGACAAGCATAGGGTTATATATAGTCGTGGAGCTATGGCTGGTGAAATAAAGACACCGAGATAAGACATTAAAAATATATAGAGGGGATTTCGAGGGGAATTTTATTGTTGTGATCAAATTTAATTTCTATCTAAGTAAAGTCGTAAATAATTCGTCGACTGTAGGCCCAACATAGAGCACTGGCGTAGGAAATGTATGTGTGTGTGTGTGTGGGGGGGGGGGGGGGGGACATTTCAGATATTTTGCTTTATATTTGCTTTATAATAGTGTAAAAGTGTGTAAATATAAAAGTGTGACCCCCACTTTTTGGCACCTTCCTACGCCACTGTATATATAATATTAAATATCTACAGTACAGCAATACGTTTATTAGAATGATTAAAATTTAAACCTAGTGGTTGCATAAACATTTTTCCCCTCCCGCCCACGCTTTTTTTAATTATTGAAAACACGAAGATATGTTATATAATTCGTATCGATTCTAAAGGAGAAACGACACACCCTTCCTGGGAGTATTTTTATCTGCGACGTTTAAAAGCTGTGGCAGGCTGATTTACGCACTGCACGAGGCATTAAAGAGATCTGTACCATCACTCGGTGTCCATCCCACACCCGCTCCTGTGCGTATGTGTCGGCTAGATAACACTGTGATATATCACACGGATAGACAGACGCTCGCCGAGTAGATATCGGTCAGATGGCTGGGTGGCGGGGTGAATGGCATTTCAACAATGTGGGAGGAATTATAAACACTTCAAGTATGTGTTTACACACAGAACACCACTTATGATGGCTAATACACATCACTTACTAAGTTACACATGATACGGTATTGTGTGTAAGGAATAGGAGTTCGCACCCAGTCCAGGGCTAGGCGACAGGCTTGGTAAGGCTTGACGAAGTGGGTTAGTGTCTTTGTATTCGAGCAGGATATTTTGTGTATTACATTCTAGCGACGAACATTATGTACATTGTGTGTTTTACGCCAGATTGAGGTTATCATAACAATCTCACTCTCTGTTGGTTCTCAAATTTTTAAACATCTTATAGAACGCAATGTACAGTCAAACCTGCTCTATCGGACACCTGTATTAAACAACCACCTGTGTTAAGAGGCCACGTTTTTATTCTCCCAAATCGTCTAATATAGTATAAACGGATTTGTCTTAAAAGGACACTTTTTGATACTGCGTTTGGTCGAGGTCAGGACGTAGCCCAATGGTAAAGAGCTCGCCTGATGCACGGTCGGGTTAGGATCGATCCCCGTCGGTGGGCCCGTTGAGTTATTTCTCGCTCTAATCAGTGCACCATGACTGGTATACCAAAGACCGTGGTATGTGCTATCCTGTCTGTGGGATGGCCATATCCCTTGATCCTGTGCTACTAATAGAAAAGAGTAGCTCATACTATATGTCAAAAATTACATTCAGTAGCCGACGATTTATAAATCAATGTGCTCTGGTGGTATCGTTAAACAAAACAAACTTCTTTCTTTCTCTTTGGTAGCTGTTTAACACAGGTTTCACTGCACTTCTGTAGTAACACAAATCATTGTCTATTTACCGTCACATCGCGCATCGACACATTGTTTTAAATCATTGACTCATCAGTGTCTAACATAACTGTAACTGTGCCAACGTTAGTCTGTCTGTGGGAAAGTGCATATTCAAGGGCGCCGCAAACGGTATGGCCGGTACGACCATGGCCGTACCACTTTTCAAAGAGGTACGGCATGGCCGTATCACGTTTTTGTTCATATTTGTTTTATCTGTGAAAATGTTCTTCACGGGTGAATTTGAAAGGAGAGTCTGGCAATCTCGAGCCGTTCCACTATTTTTTACACTGCGCCGCCCCTGATGTTAAAAAAGCTCTTGCTACTAGTCAGTTAAAGTAGCTAACGTAATAGAACACAGAGTAAACAGCACTTACATGCGAAGTCATCCCTCTCAGTTCCTACCAAGGCGGCAATACAACGAGGTCGTCAATGTTCACTTCATTGTTCACTTGTTGTTATTGCCATTGTTAAGATGTTGCCGACTATCATGCAACCCCTTTCAATTAATATTTTTGTAATATGTTTCAGTCAAAAGCGGTATAGAAACTACATGTGTATTATTATTACCGTGTAGAAACTACTACTGGAAGTCGGATAATAGCAGATGCCCAAAAACATCTTGACTTGGTGAATGGCATAGCCAGCAAACGTTATGTGTTTCCAAATTTTAAATGCAATACTTTGATAATATTTCAAAGTCTGTTGTGTCACAATATTACAAGTTTTGTACCTTTTTCTGTGAAAATAAAGTTTAAATGCGACGTGAAGATCGACCTTGTTGGCTTCTAGTGACTGTGACGTCAGACGCTGTTCCAATGTGAACATTATTTGCAGGAAACTACTTTCTTTTTTGTTTCAAAATGTTTAATTCAAAACGCTGGCTACCTCCGAATTGGAACGAATAACGAAACTTTTAAAAATAAGAGGCAACTTGATGTTACGGGAAGTGTAGGTCTAAATAATACATTTATTTTTGCAGTTCATCAATTATTACTGTAAATGGATGTTTGAAAAATGAGGAAACAACCTACCTGAAAATTGAACAAACATCCGCCATGCGCACAACTCATTTCCGAGTGACATGATAACACATAGCAACGCCATGGTTATCATGCTAGCAACGGTGGTGTTATCAGGCAGTGGCATAATAACACTTGGAATTATCATGTAGGGGTTATCAGGACACACGAAGCATGGTTGCGTGATAAATGTATAGCAGTATATATACTGTTTTATACGTACGAAATTATTGTGAGACCGAATCCAATTTGGGCTGCTTACAAACATTAGGACGACCTCCAACATATTGAAAATACAAACACTGATATTATAGGAAAGAAACTATATTTTGTATGTAATTTTAGTCGTTAAAATATTGTATTAGTCTGAATCATCTTACAATACAACGGCAGCAAACTGAGGACAGTGATTTTAATGTCATATATAAAATGTAAAGACAATGTTCTTGTGAAACATTAAAAACACACAGATGTGCAAGTCGCTACACCGAAACTGAAAAGTCAAAGTGTATGGTTAAATATAATTTGGTATAAATTTGGATTATAGGTAGTACTAAACCAAATAATATCCGGCTGGGTCAAAGTTCGAGGTGCACCTAACTTTTGATAGAGCAGTTAATACCACAAGTCCTACCACTGGTGATAAATGTGAGTGATTGTTATGATAAAACGTAGGCCAGTAAAGTCCTGTAACTTTTGTGGAAGTAGTGTAGTCATAGACGCTACCCGTTATCTCTGAAATGAGCAGCTTAACCTCCATTTGTTTTCTGATTTACTTTAAAGGGACATTCCTGAGTTTGCTGCAATTTTTAAGATGCCATCGACTAACAGAGACATTTTAACGATTGTAATTAAATACCAAATATATTTTTCTGCATAATATATTAGTGGCTGTATATTAAACCTGTTTCTGATCGTTCTAATATTTATAGTAGGTTAAATTTCATTTTATTTCCTAAAATATATTTTTTCGTTCGTACGAAATTATTTGAAGACAAAATCCAATTTGGGCTTCTTACAAATATTAAGACGACCAGAAACACATTGAATATACAGACACTGATATTCTAAACACGAAAATATATTTAATGTGTAAGTTTATTCGTAGAAATATTTTATTAGTCGGAAACATCTTACAATGCAGCACACTCAGGAATGTCCCTTTAAGGGTGAGGAGTGGTAGTATTTATACCCATGGTGTGTATAATATGTCGATTGATACGCTGCACGTATTAGTTTTATCCACATATGTTACTATTGTCGTCTATGGTATTTGATTCGGTAGTATACACCCTATAATGGGTTGTACCAAATGTGAAGCAACGGACCAACTGCCCGATACAAAAAAAGTGTCCTTTGTAGCTTAATAGTGTCTTTTTTGTTCAGCTGAAAAAAATCCTATATAATAATAATGTGCTCTGGCTTAGCCCTGACTTTATATTTTCAAAATAAAGTTTATTTTGTTTAACGACACCACTAGTGCACATTGATTTTGGTAACCATCGGTTATTTGATATAAAACGGGTGGGCGGGTGCATTTGTGGTGCTATTAAATTCTGAATGTCCGTTAGGATTAAGTCCAAAATATAAAAGACTGCGCAGTTTTCCTGAGATAATTTGGCGCATAATTTGGAACGTTTCATCGAAAAGAAATGGAGCTATTTTAGTAATTTTTTACTTGTAGCTCTTTTCCATTAGTACCGGCCTCGGTGGCGTCGTGGCAGGCCATCGGTCTACAGGCTGGTAGGTACTGGGTTCGGATCCCAGTCGAGGCATGGGATTTTTAATCCAGATACCGACTCCAAACCCTGAGTGAGTGCTCCGCAAGGCTCAATGGGTAGGTGTAAACCACTTGCACCGACCAGTGATCCATAACTGATTCAACAAAGGCCATGGTTTGTGCTTTCCTGCCTGTGGGAAGCACAAATAAAAGATTCCTTGCTGCCTGTCGTAAAAAGAGTAGCCTATGTGGCGACAGCGGGTTTCCTCTGAAAATAGTGTCAGAATGACCATATGTTTGACGTCCAATAGCCGATGATAAGATAAAAAATCAATGTGCTCTAGTGACGTCGTTAAATAAAACAAACAAACTTTACTTTTCCATTAGTAGCAAGGGATATTGTATGTGGATTATCCCATAGACACTGGCGGGAACGAAAAATAGCCTCATAGATTGATTTGCCATTTAATATATTTAAAAAAAAAAAATCTAAATGTATTATAACTGTTAGTAATACGCTTAAAGGGACAGTTCTGAGTTTACAACCATTATAAAATGTTTCCAACAAATAGAGCCTTTTTGATGACGTAACATACAAATTAAATCCATTTTCTCATTTAAAATATCAGTGTCTATGATTGACAAGGTGTTTGTTGTTGTCCTAATGCTTGTAGTAACCCAGATCGGATTGTATCTCCCAATAAATTCGTACTTACAAAAAAATATATATCACGAATTAAAGTAAAAACTGAGTGCTACAAACAGTAGTATACGACCGCAAACACATTCGATATACAGACACTGGTATTCTGAACAAGAAAATAACTGTATTTAGTATGAAATAGTAGTTGCCAACAGGGCTCTGTTATCACAAACATCTTACAATGGCTGCAAACTCAGGACAGTCCCTTTAATGAAACTGTACGAGTATGTTTCCATAATACTGCTTAAAAAATAAACGTGTGTCCAATATAAAGTTTATTGACCATACATACATAGCTTTAAGCGCACTAAATACTTATGTTTGCTCCTTAGGCATTGAAAAGCGATGACATCAAGATATATCGTTTTATAATACAGTATAGTAGTCAATAACCTATAAACATCCATTGGTGGAGAGAGAAAGGGAGAGAAAAGAAAAATAAGCACTGCAATATCAATGCACAAAACAAAAACATATTTACATATAAACAACAACAAAAACCATCCCACTTCCATTTGTTTAATGCATGGGCAGACAAGCAGTCACCTAATTACATGGTTAGCAGCGACATACATGACCCGGCATATCAAGTGTCGTGTTTTACGAACCACGTATGTCACGCGTGTCTACACAATTAAAGATCATACCTCAATATAGCGCACCTGTACTTAACGGCCATTTATTGTAGGTTTCTTAAATGACTTTTGTAGGCAGGTTTTACGAGAATACCCACATTTTCTCAAATGTCTGGGAAAACAAAGACAACAATATTAATGTGTTTAATATATTACCTCGTTGTATCTTTACTCATGGATGCAAATATAATGCTTTCTGTTCCAGTTTGTTTTATTGTTGCTGTTTACAGTGTAGTTTTCAGTTTTCTTTGTTAATGTTCTCTTAAAGCTAACATAGGGTACTGGGCGGGGCGGAACGTAGCCCAGTGGTAAAGCGCCCGCTTGATGCGCGGTCGGTTTGGAATCGATTCCCGTCGGTAGGCCCATTGGGCTATTTCTGGTTCCAGCCAGTGCTATCCTGTCTGTGGGATGGTGCATATAAAAAAGTCCTGGTTACTAATGGAAACATGTAGCGGGTTTCATCTCTAAGACTATATGTTTGACATCCAATAGCTGATGATTAATACATCGATGTGCTCTAGTGGTGTCGTTAAACAAAACAAACTTTTTAACTCTTATAGTTAACATAGGATAAATCTTTAGAAACCGGGTTGCTATCATGAAATATGAGGGTTTTTTTTTTAAATTGAAGATGTCAACTGTATTAAAATCCTATACCTCCAAAATTTAGCTAACGAATGCTGCAGGATTAGTATATCAAAGGCAGTGGTGTATACAGGATGTGTGTATATCAAAGGCAGTGGTAAGTATACTGGGTGTGTGTATATCAAAGGCAGTAGTATCTATAATGGATGTGTGTATATCAAAGGCAGTGGCATGTATACTGGATGTGTGTATATCAAAGGCAGTGGTATGTATACTGGATGTGTGTATATCAAAGGCAGTGGTATGTATACTGGGTGTGTGTATATCAAAGGCAGTGGTATGTATACTGGGTGTGTGTATATCAAAGGCAGTGGTATGTATACTGGGTGTGTGTATATCAAAGGCAGTGGTATGTATACTGGATGTGTGTATATCAAAGGCAGTGGTATGTATACTGGATGTGTGTATATCAAAGGCAGTGGTATGTATAATGGATGTGTGTATATCAAAGGCAGTGGTATCTATATTGGATGTGTGTATATCAAAGGCAGTGGTATGTATACTGGATGTGTGTATATCAAAGGCAGTGGTATGTATAATGGATGTGTGTATATCAAAGGCAGTGGTATGTATACTGGATGTGTGTATATCAAAGGCAGTGGTATGTATACTGGATGTGTGTATATCAAAGGCAGTGGTATGTATACTGGATGTGTGTATATCAAAGGCAGTGGTATGTATACTGGATGTGTGTATATCAAAGGCAGTGGTATGTATACTGGATGTGTGTATATCAAAAGCAGTGGTATGTATACTGGATGTGTGTATATCAAAGGCAGTGGTATGTATACTGGATGTGTGTATATCAAAGGCAGTGGTATGTATACTGGATGTGTGTATATCAAAGGCAGTGGTATGTATATTGGATGTGTGTATATCAAAGGCAGTGGTATGTATACTGGATGTGTGTATATCAAAGACAGTGGTATGTATACTGGATGTGCGTATATCAAAGGCAGTGGTATGTATACTGGATGTGCGTATATCAAAGGCAGTGATATGTATACTGGATGTGCGTATATCAAAGGCAGTGGTATGTATAATGGATGCGTGTATATCAAAGGCAGTGGTATGTATACTGGATGTGTGTATATCAAAGGCAGTGTTATGTATACTGGATGTGTGTATATCAAAGGCAGTGGTATGTATAATAGATGTGTGTATATCAAAGGCAGTGGTATGTATACTGGGTGTGTGTATATCAAAGGCAGTGGTATGTATACTGGGTGTGTGTATATCAAAGGCAGTGGTATGTATATTGGATGTGTGTATATCAAAGGCAGTGATATGTATACTGGATGTGTGTATATCAAAGGCAGTGGTATGTATAATGGATGTGTGTATATCAAAGGCAGTGGTATGTATAATAGATGTGTGTATATCAAAGGCAGTGGTATGTATAATGGATGTGTGTATATCAAAGGCAGTGGTATGTATAATGGATGTGTGTATATCAAAGGCAGTGGTATCTATATTGGATGTGTGTATATCAAAGGCAGTGGTATGTACACTGGGTGTGTGTATATCAAAGGCAGTGGTATGTATACTGGGTGTGTGTATATCAAAGGCAGTGGTATGTATACTGGATGTGTGTATATCAAAGGCAGTGGTATGTATACTGGGTGTGTGTATATCAAAGGCAGTGGTATGTATACTGGGTGTGTGTATATCAAAGGTAGTGGTATCTATATTGGATGTGTGTATATCAAAGGCAGTGGTATGTATACTGGATGTGTGTATATCAAAGGCAGTGGTATGTATACTGGATGTGTGTATATCAAAGGCAGTGGTATGTATACTGGATGTGTGTATATCAAAGGCAGTGTTATGTATACTGGATGTGTGTATATCAAAGGCAGTGGTATGTATAATAGATGTGTGTATATCAAAGGCAGTGGTATGTATACTGGGTGTGTGTATATCAAAGGCAGTGGTATGTATACTGGGTGTGTGTATATCAAAGGCAGTGGTATGTATATTGGATGTGTGTATATCAAAGGCAGTGATATGTATACTGGATGTGTGTATATCAAAGGCAGTGGTATGTATAATGGATGTGTGTATATCAAAGGCAGTGGTATGTATACTGGGTGTGTGTATATCAAAGGCAGTGGTATGTATAATGGATGTGTGTATATCAAAGGCAGTGGTATGTATACTGGGTGTGTGTATATCAAAGGCAGTGGTATGTATACTGGGTGTGTGTATATCAAAGGCAGTGGTATGTATAATGGATGTGTGTATATCAAAGGCAGTGGTATGTATACTGGGTGTGTGTATATCAAAGGCAGTGGTATGTATACTGGGTGTGTGTATATCAAAGGCAGTGGTATGTATACTGGGTGTGTGTATATCAAAGGCAGTGGTATGTATACTGGGTGTGTGTATATCAAAGGCAGTGGTATGTATACTGGGTGTGTGTATATCAAAGGCAGTGGTATGTATATTGGATGTGTGTATATCAAAGGCAGTGGTATGTATACTGGATGTGTGTATATCAAAGGCAGTGGTATGTATACTGGATGTGTGTATATCAAAGGCAGTGGTATGTATACTGGATGTGTGTATATCAAAGGCAGTGGTATGTATACTGGATGTGTGTATATCAAAGGCAGTGGTATGTATACTGGATGTGTGTATATCAAAGGCAGTGGTATGTATACTGGATGTGTGTATATCAAAGGCAGTGGTATGTATATTGGATGTGTGTATATCAAAGGCAGTGGTATGTATACTGGATGTGTGTATATCAAAGGCAGTGGTATGTATACTGGATGTGTGTATATCAAAGGCAGTGGTATGTATACTGGATGTGTGTATATCAAAGGCAGTGGTATGTATACTGGATGTGTGTATATCAAAGGCAGTGGTATGTATAATGGATGTGTGTATATCAAAGGCAGTGGTATGTATACTGGATGTGTGTATATCAAAGGCAGTGGTATGTATAATGGATGTGTGTATATCAAAGGCAGTGGTATGTATACTGGGTGTGTGTATATCAAAGGCAGTGGTATGTATACTGGGTGTGTGTATATCAAAGGCAGTGGTATGTATACTGGATGTGTGTATATCAAAGGCAGTGGTATGTATACTGGGTGTGTGTATATCAAAGGCAGTGGTATGTATACTGGATGTGTGTATATCAAAGGCAGTGGTATGTATACTGGATGTGTGTATATCAAAGGCAGTGGTATGTATACTGGGTGTGTGTATATCAAAGGCAGTGGTATGTATACTGGATGTGTGTATATCAAAGGCAGTGGTATGTATACTGGATGTGTGTATATCAAAGGCAGTGGTATGTATACTGGGTGTGTGTATATCAAAGGCAGTGGTATGTATAAAGGTATATCAAAGGCAGTGGTATGTATACTGGATGTGTGTATATCAAAGGCAGTGGTATGTATACTGGATGTGTGTATATCAAAGGCAGTGGTATGTATACAGTGGGTGTGTGTATATCAAAGGCAGTGGTATGTATACTGGGTGTGTGTATATCAAAGGCAGTGGTATGTATACTGGATGTGTGTATATGGCAGTGTGTGTATATCAAAGGCAGTGGTATGTATACTGGATGTGTGTATATCAAAGGCAGTGGTATGTATACTGGGTGTGTGTATATCAAAGGCAGTGGTATGTATACTGGATGTGTGTATATCAAAGGCAGTGGTATGTATACTGGATGTGTGTATATCAAAGGCAGTGGTATGTATACTGGATGTGTGTATATCAAAGGCAGTGGTATGTATAATGGATGTGTGTGTATACTGGTATGTGTGTGTATATCAAAGGCAGTGGTATGTATACTGGATGTGTGTATATCAAAGGCAGTGGTATGTATACTGGTATGGTGTGTGTATATCAAAGGCAGTGGTATGTATGTGTGTATATCAAAGGCAGTGGTATGTATACTGGGTGTGTGTATATCAAAGGCAGTGGTATGTATACTGGATGTGTGTATATCAAAGGCAGTGGTATGTATACTGGATGTGTGTATATCAAAGGCAGTGGTATGTATACTGGGTGTGTGTATATCAAAGGCATAATGGATGTGTGTATATCAAAGGCAGTGGTATGTATCAAACTGGGTGTGTGTATATCAAAGGCAGTGGTATGTATACTGGGTGTGTGTATATCAAAGGCATGTGGTATATATGGTATATATACTGGATGTGTGTATATCAAAGGCAGTGGTATGTATACTGGATGTGTGTATATCAAAGGCAGTGGTATGTATAATGGATGTGTGTATATCAAAGGCAGTGGTATGTATACTGGGTGTGGTATATCAAAGGCAGTGGTATGTATACTGGGTGTGTGTATATCAAAGGCAGTGGTATGTATACTGGGATGTGTGTATATCAAAGGCAGTGGTATGTATACTGGGTGTGTGTATATCAAAGGCAGTGGTATGTATACTGGGTGTGTGTATATCAAAGGCAGTGGTATGTATACTGGGTGTGTGTATATCAAAGGCAGTGGTATGTATACTGGATGTGTGTATATCAAAGGCAGTGGTATGTATATCAAAGGCAGTGGTGGATGTGTGTATATCAAAGGCAGTGGTATGTATACTGGATGTGTGTATATCAAAGGCAGTGGTATGTATACTGGATGTGTGTATATCAAAGGCAGTGGTATGTATACTGGATGTGTGTATATCAAAGGCAGTGGTATGTATACTGGATGTGTGTATATCAAAGGCAGTGGTATGTATACTGGATGTGTGTATATCAAAGGCAGTGGTATGTATATCAAAGGCAGTGGTATGTATACTGGGTGTGTGTATATCAAAGGCAGTGGTATGTATATCAAAGGCAGTGGTATGGATGTGTGTATATCAAAGGCAGTGGTATGTATACTGGGATGTGTGTATATCAAAGGCAGTGGTATGTATAATGGATGTGTGTATATCAAAGGCAGTGGTATGTATACTGGATGTGTGTATATCAAAGGCAGTGGTATGTATATGTATATCAAAGGCAGTGGTATGTATGGATGTGTGTATATCAAAGGCAGTGGTATGTATAATGGATGTGTGTATATCAAAGGCAGTGGTATGTATACTGGGTGTGTGTATATCAAAGGCAGTGGTATGTATACTGGGTGTGTGTATATCAAAGGCAGTGGTATGTATACTGGGTGTGTGTATATCAAAGGCAGTGGTATGTATAATGGATGTGTGTATATCAAAGGCAGTGATATGTATAATGGATGTGTGTATATCAAAGGCAGTGGTATGTATACTGGATGTGTGTATATCAAAGGCAGTGGTATGTATAATAGATGTGTGTATATCAAAGGCAGTGGCATGTATACTGGGTGTGTGTATATCAAAGGCAGTGGTATGTATACTGGGTGTGTGTATATGAAAGGCAGTGGTATGTATATTGGATGTGTGTATATCAAAGGCAGTGATATGTATACTGGATGTGTGTATATGAAAGGCAGTGGTATGTATAATGGATGTGTGTATATCAAAGGCAGTGCTATCTATATTGGATGTGTGTATATCAAAGGCAGTGGTATGTATAATGGATGTGTGTATATCAAAGGCGGTGGTATGTATACTGGGTGTGTGTATATCAAAGGCAGTGGTATGTATAATGGATGTGTGTATATCAAAGGCAGTGGTATGTATACTGGGTGTGTGTATATCAAAGGCAGTGGTATGTATACTGGGTGTGTGTATATCAAAGGCAGTGGTATGTATAATGGATGTGTGTATATCAAAGGCAGTGGTATGTATAATAGATGTGTGTATATCAAAGGCAGTGGTATGTATAATGGATGTGTGTATATCAAAGGCAGTGGTATGTATAATAGATGTGTGTATATCAAAGGCAGTGGTATGTATAATAGATGTGTGTATATCAAAGGCAGTGGTATGTATACTGGGTGTGTGTATATCAAAGGCAGTGGTATGTATACTGGGTGTGTATATATCACAGGCAGTGGTATGTATAATGGATGTGTGTATATCAAAGACAGTGGTATCTATACTGGGTGTGTGTATATCAAAGGCAGTGGTATGTATACTGGGTGTGTGTATATCAAAGGCAGTGGTATGTATACTGGGTGTGTGTATATCAAAAGCAGTGGTATGTATACTGGGTGTGTGTATATCAAAGGCAGTGGTATGTATACTGGGTGTGTGTATATCAAAGGCAGTGGTATGTATACTGGGTGTGTATATATCAAAGGCAGTGGTATGTATAATGGATGTGTGTATATCAAAGACAGTGGTATCTATATTGGATGTGTGTATATCAAAGGCAGTGGTATGTATACTGGGTGTGTGTATATCAAAGGCAGTGGTATGTATACTGGGTGTGTGTATATCAAAGGCAGTGGTATGTATACTGGGTGTGTGTATATCAAAGGCAGTGGTATGTATACTGGGTGTGTGTATATCAAAGGCAGTGGTATGTATATTGGATGTGTGTATATCAAAGGCAGTGGTATGTATACTGGGTGTGTGTATATCAAAGGCAGTGGTATGTATACTGGGTGTGTATATATCAAAGGCAGTGGTATCTATAATGGATGTGTGTATATCAAAGACAGTGGTATCTATATTGGATGTGTGTATATCAAAGGCAGTGGTATGTATACTGGGTGTGTGTATATCAAAGGCAGTGGTATGTATATTGGATGTGTGTATATCAAAGGCAGTGGTATGTATACTGGATGTGTGTATATCAAAGGCAGTGGTATGTATAATGGATGTGTGTATATCAAAGGCAGTGGTATGTATACTGGATGTGTGTATATCAAAGACAGTGGTATGTATATTGGATGTGTGTATATCAAAGGCAGTGGTATGTATACTGGATGTGTGTATATCAAAGGCAGTGGTATGTATATCGGATGTGTGTATATCAAAGGCAGTGGTATGTATATCGGATGTGTGTACATGGAAAGTACACATACATGTGAACGCTCCCGTGTTGCTAATCGTCTTGCCCTCCCTCCCTCTAAAGATCCTGCCTGTGTTTGCAGATTCCGCACTGAACATCTTTGGTTACATGAAAATAAAATGGTAAATGTTTCCATGCAGTTTGATTCAGTATGAAAACTGAACTTTGACGTAAATTAATACAAAATGGTAAATGTTTCCATGTAATGTGATTCAGTATGGAAAATTGGACTTTGACGTAAATTAATACAAAATGGTAAATATTTCCATGTAATGTGATTCAGTATGGAAAACTGGACTTTGACGTAAATTAATACAAAATGGTAAATATTTCCTTGTAATGTGATTCAGTATGGAAAACTGGACTTTGACGTAAATTAATACAAAATGGTAAATATTTCCATGTAATGTGATTCAGTATGGAAAACTGGACTTTGACGTAAATTAAAACAAAATGGTAAATGTTTCCATGTAATGTGATTCAGTAGGGAAAACTAGACTTTAGGTAAATTAATACAAAATGGCTTTAAAAAATATATGGTAATGATTCCAACTAATATTAATATATATATATATATATATATATATATATATATATATATATATATATATATATATATATATATATATATATATATATATATATATATGTACATATAGTTTCAGAATATCAAGTCATAAAGTTTAGCGCTCATAACACACTTTCGGATTATTTATGAGACAGGGGGCAAAGGGAGGGGGCGAGGAGCAACTGCCCCCAAGTGATGGTGCAAAACCTCAAATTCGGGCACAAATTATATCGATATTCGGCACAAATGTGGTAACCTGAGACTTTTTTTTTTACCATGTATTTCCATCATTCTACCCTCAAAAGTAGTTGTAATCCATATAAAAATGCGTAGTGATTAGTTTGCAACCATATATAAGCTGTTTGGTAATAATGCTAATATGAATAAATGTTGTTATCCATATTCGGACATTTTCGTTTAATTCGGGCAAACGCCAGCCTGCCCCCTACAAGAATGGGAGTCCGTACGCCAGTGGTTAGACAAGGTGAACACTTACGACCCGTACTATTAACTGTGTACCTAAATGATTGTGAAGATACCTTTAAAACCAGTAAGTGCAGTGGCATCCGCATACACAGAAATGCTACTCCATTACTATTGTTTTGATTTGTTTTACTATGTGAGTTTATGCTGTGTTACAGCACATTTTAACATATCAGTTTTCTAAATTTAAAGAAGTTACTGTTAAGTGCTATATTTAGCAGATGAAAAAAAAAATAACAACATGTATATAACATAATTGATGCATATGGGGCCCATACATTCAATTTATAAACATTTTCTTAAAATACCAGATTGATACGCTCAGTCGGTTGAGCGCTCGGCTGAGGTGCTTGCGTCACTGGATCGAATCACCTCGGTGGACCCATTCAACTGTTCAACTGTCAGTGCACCACAACTGGTTAAAGGCTGTGGCGTGTGCTTTCTTGTCTGTGGGAAAGTCCATATAAAAGATCCCTTGCTGCTAATGGAACAAATTGTAGCGGGTTTACTCTGATGACTACGAGTCAGAATTATCAAATGTTTGACATCCAATAGCCGATGATTAATTAATCAATGTGCTCTTGTGGTGTCGTTAAACAAAACAAACTTTTTGATACAAATTTCATCCGTCGCGTGCCAGCGCGTGTTCCTGTCACGTGACCCGAGGTGATGGAAACAGACTGTAGTGTTTGTTTGCAAAACTTGGATGTCCAGCGGACCAATTACCCAAAGGTCAGTTGTAGTTATAAAAAAGTAATTTTATCGTGAACTGGGCTGAACCAGACAACCAGCTATTAACAACAAGGTGACCCTCGGTTAGGATTATTAAGAAAAGAAAAGACGGGACTCATTTTTTTTTCTTTCCCATGGCTTCGGTCAAATGAGCACGCAGACGATCATAGACTCTGATATAGACAAAATCAGCCGAACACTGGGAGTCTGACCTGTTGACCTCACGCGCTGACCTCACGCGCCACACGCGGTGTGGGTGGGATGGGTTTGTGTTTGGACACGACGTCGAGTTACTTCCACCCTGCACTCCTCGCCTCCGTATGGATGCACAGACTCTGGGTGTCCAGTGGCCGTCTCAGGGTCGTCTGCCCATGACCAAAACCTTGCAGTCAGGGCCCGTGCTTATAAAACTTAAAAGTCTAGACTTTAATAAAGTCCAGACTTTAACGTAATGCTATTTGAATGGCGTTGCCATGACGTTAAAGTCTGGACTTTATTAAAGTCTAGACTTTAAGGTTTATAAGCACGGGGCCTGGTGTGGATCGCTTGAAGAAAGTAAAGTTTGTTTTGTTTAACGACACCACTAGAGCACATTGATTATTAATCATCAGCTGTTGGATATCAAACATTTGGTAATTTTGACAGTCTAAGAAAGGAAACCCGCTACATTTTTCCTTTAGTAGCAATGGATCTTTTATATGCACCAATAGATCGGATAGCACATACCACGGCTTTTGATATACCAGATCCCTTGCTGCATTAGTGATAGTGTAGTGTACCAAATGGTTGACATCCAATAGCCGATGATTAATTAATGACTGTGCTCCAGTGGTGTCGTTAAACAAATCAAACTTTTAGTGCATGCGTTGAAAAGTTAGCAAAATATATGATCCTAGCTCGGCTTGTGGGCGGTCTCCAAAGCTACAAGCCAGGGAAAAAAAAAGAGTTTTATTTAACGAACGCACTCAACACATTTTATTTACGGTTATATGGCGTCAGACATATGGTTAAGGACCACACATATTTTGAGAGGAAACCCGCTGTCGCCATTACATGGGCTACACTTTCCGATTAGCAGCAAGGGATCTTTTATTTGCGCTTCCCACAGGCAGGATAGTACAAACCATGGCCTTTGTTGAACCAGTTATGGATTACTGGTCGGTGCAAGAGGTTTACACCTACCCATTGAGCCTTGCGGAGCACTCACTCAGGGTTTGGAGTCTGTATCTGGATTAAAAATCCCATGCCTCGACTGGGATCCGAACCCAGTACCTACCAGCCTGTAGACCTATGGCCTAACCACGACGCCACCGACGCCGGTACAAGCCAGGAGGTCCGGGCTGATTTTGTTTACAGTTTTTTTGTGAGGTCCACACTAGCATTAATTCCTTTGTATGGTTTTTATTTTCATTGTTGTCCGAGTCATTTATATCTGGAGTAGCTCGAGTGGTCTGTCGTTAAAGAGCTAGACGGACATCTGGATACTTAGAGAGCGGTTATAACTGTCCAAATGTCTGTCTATCTCTATAACGGAACGCTACTCGAGCTATATCTGGTACATCTGCAGATGTTTTTAGACAGGCCTCGGTAGTGGTCGTGGTTAAGGTCATCGGACATAAGGCTTGTAGGTACAGGGTTCGCAGCCCGGTACCGGCTCCCACCCAGAACGACTCAATAATTGGTAGATGTAAGACCACTACACCCTTGTCTCTCTCACGAACCAGTAACAACTAACAACTAACCTACTGTCCTGGACAGACAACCCAGATAGCTGAGATGTGGGCCCAGGACAGTGTGTTTGAACCTTAATTGGATATAAGCACGAAAATAAGTTGAAATGAAATGCAGATTTTTTGTATAATGCATAATAGGCTTTCGTAAAATTCAATAATAATTTAAATAATATTATTTCGTTTCCGTGGACAGTGAGTGCTATTTACAAAGATATAACAGTACCTCAGCACACAGTACATCTCTTTAGTTAGTTGGGGCGGGATGTAGCCCAGTGGTACAGAGCTCGCTCGATCTCTGTCGGTGGGCCCATTAGGCCCATTGGGCTATTTCTCGTTCCAGCCAGTGCACCACGACTGGTATATCAAAGGCTGTGGTATGTACTACCCTGTCTGTGGGATGGTGCATATAAAAGATACCTTTCTGCTAATCGAAAAGTGTAGCTCATGAATTGGCGACAGCGAGTTTCCTCTCTCAATATCTGTGTGGTCCTTAACCATATGTCTGACACCATATAACCGTAAATAAAATGCGTTGAGTGCGTCGTTAAATAAAACAATTGCTTCTTTCTTTCTTTTTCTTCCTTTAATTAGTGCAGTATGTTGTCTACACAGTCGGAAAAGTAACCCACTCTCGATACAGCGGCTTGTCTTACCGAAAGTTAAAAAGTTTGTTTTGTTTACCGACACCACTAGAGCACATTGATTTATTAATCATCGGTTATTGGATGTCAAACATTTTGGTAATTTTTGACACAGAGTCTTAGAGGGGAAACCCGCTACGTTTTTCCATTAGTAGCAAGCATCTTTTATATACACTTCCCACAGACAGGACAGCACATACCACGGAATTTGATATACCAGTCGTGGTGCACTAGCTGGAACGAGAAATAGACAACAGTTTATATGTACATCATATGTCTTGTACTTCATCTCTAAAATGGCCCATAAACGAAAGTAGTTTGGACTTTGGACTGTCAACAAAGGTTTTATTGTCGTAGTGTATAGATGTGATTTAGTATAAAGACAAACAGCCGAGTCACTCTGGATAGGGGACACGTGACGTCGTACATTGCGACCGCCACCAGACGAGTTGGGGCCATGTCCTTTCATTTTATGTTCGTGCTTATATCGAATTAAGGTTAAAAAAATAAATTTGTTTTGTTTAACGACACCACTAGAGCACATTGATTTATTAATCATCGGCTATTGGATGTCAAATATATGGTCATTTTGACACAGTCATGCAGAAAAAAAATGAGTCCCATCTTTTCTTTTCTTAATAATCCTAACCGAGGGTCACCTTGTTGCTAATAGCTGGTTGTCTGGTTCAGCCCAGTTCACGATAAAATTACTTTTTTATAACCACAACTGACCTTTGGGTAATTGGTCCGCTGGACATCCAAGTTTTGCAAACAAACACTACAGTCTGTTTCCATCACCTCGGGTCACGTGACAGGAACACGCGCTGGCACGCGACGGATGAAATTTGTATCAAAAAGTTTGTTTTGTTTAACGACACCACTAGAGCACATTGATTTATTAATCATCGGCTATTGGATGTCAAATATATGGTCATTTTGACACAGTCATGCAGAAAAAACTCGCTACATTTTTCTTTAGTAGCAAGGAATCTTTTATATGCACCATCCCACAGAAGTTTAAGGCATTTGAAATCTAAAGACAATGGAGGATTTTGTCCCGACCAAATCAAAAAAGTGTATTTATTTCATTTCAACTTATTTTCGTGCTTATATCAATTAAGGTTCAAGCACGCTGTCCTGGCACACACACACACACACACCTCAGCTATCTGGGCTGTCTGTCCAGGACAGTTGTTAGTTGTTAATTGTTAGTGGTTAGTGAGAGAGAGAGAGATGATGGTGTGGTGGCCTTACGCCTACCCACTGAGTCGTTAAAACTTGCTCTGGGTGGGAGCCGGTACGGAGCTGCGAACCCTGTACCTATCAGCTTTATGTCCGATGGCTTAACCACGACGCCACCGAGGCCGGTTGGATGCTTTATAGATATAGTCCGTTTGCGTCAACAGGGAACCGATGAATTAGCATGTAACCGTAATGAACAACGTTAAAATTCACATCAAAAACATATTATTTATACCCATGGCAACTCGAAAAACATTTAAAAAAAGAAAAAGAAAAAAATCTTTACAAGTTTGTTTACAAATTACAATCAAATTGCATGTTTTAAATGTTTTTTTGTTTTTTGTTTTTTTTAAATACGGATATGAAAGCAACTGAAGGAACAGCCAAGAAACTACATCCCTTAGCTCTTCAATCATTTTAGGGGCGAGACGTAGCCCAGTGGTAAAGCGCTCGCTCGATGCGCGGTCAGTCTGGGATCGATCTCTGTCGGTGGGTCCGTTGGGCTATTTCTCGTTCCAGCCAATGCACCACGACTGGTATATCAAAAGCCGTGGTATGTACCACCCTGTCTGTGGGATGGTGCATATAAACGATCCCTTGCTGCTAATCGAAAATAGTACCCCATGAAGTAGCGACAGCGAGTTTCCTATCTCATTATCCGTGTGGTCCTTAACCATATGTCTGACGCCATATAACTGTAAATAAAATGTGTTGAGTGCGTTGTTAAATAAAACATTTCCTTGTTTCCTTTTTATATTAGTTTTAACATTATACAGTATATAGTTACATGTTAATTTATTGGTTTCCTTTTGCCGCAAACAGACTATATAAATATACGCGCAGGTTGTCTTGTCGTGGAGTATAATAATAGCCAAGCAACAAATGTCAGAAAACTAAACTATATTCTGTTTCAAACACCTGAATGCGCATTATTTGATTACTATCTGTCAAATACCTGCATATTTTCGTTTTCAATTACATTTTGTAACTTAAGTGATGTCGTCTGCTAACGCATTGAAATGTATTCAAACTGAATACATTCCTCGCGTGAAGGTTGTCACGGATAAATATAAATGAAAATATTACGCAATACTACATTTAGAGAAAAAATATGACATTGAAGGTAATTAAATTTTGTGCCAAAAACAAAATGGCTTACTGCATTAAACTCAACAACGATAATCCTTACATTCTGTCACAGAACAGTTGAAGGTTTTTTTTTGTTTAACGACACTACTAGAACACATTGATTTATTAATCATAGGCTATTGGATATCAAACATTTGGTAATTTTGACATATAGTCTTAGAGAGGAAACCCGCTAAAAAAAATTCAGTAGGAGCAAGGAATCTTTTATATCCCATAGATAGGATAGCACATACCACGGCCTTTAATATACCAGTCATGGTGTACCGGCTGGAACGAGAAATAGCCCAATGGGCCAACCGACGGGGATCGATCCCAAACCGCTTTACCACTGGGTTACGTCCAGCCCCGTTACAGAACTGAGTCCTGAAGAAGCTGAACAATTGTTTTTCTTACACACTCGTTGGTGAGAACATCATTCGTTATTTATGATAACACACACCAATAACACGCATGTGTATTGTCGATTTAAAGACATATGCCTGCTGCTCCTTGGCGATGACGCGGCCGCCATAGCCATACCATCCAATCAAATAGACACGACAAAAATTGATAGCTTTCTGACCTATAAAGTTAACCTGAAACTGATTGCTTTGTGACGTTTCTTACACACCCATTGGTGGAAGCATCATTCGTTATTTTTTATAACATACTTGTTAACACATGTACGTTTGTTAACAATTTCAAGACATACGACTGGCTGCTCCTAGGTGATGACCAGGTCACCAATGCCATACATCCTTGAAAACCCCCCACAAAAAACAACAACAGCGCGGTTGAAATCGACTACACTGTGACGTATAGCGCAAGGGCTGTAAATAACTTTTAGTCGAAAAAGTTGTAAACATTTGCTTTAAACTTGATTTTTGACGATATGTAAGAAATAGAACAATACATTCGTGTCCGTTAGATACCATTTATCTCACAACTCGTTGTTTAAAAACGTATCCACTCACTTTCGCTCATTAGTTACATTTTAAAAAGGTACGTAACGGCCACTCATGTCTTATTCTCTATTTAAACTTGTTTTAAACCTGGGTTTTATAAAAAAAATGGAATACTACATTCGTGTCCATTATCAGACAAGTGTTTAAAATCGTGTCCAACTCGTTTTTACTCGCTAGATACGTTTTAAAACAACTCGTAAGATAAATGGTATTTAAGACTACATTCCCTGGAATATATTTATTATTTAAGCATATAGAACAGAAAATCCAATTACGTTTGGTGCATATATGACGCCGCACTCCGCATTGGTTTCACAACGCTGGCTTATCCAGGTCAAAAACAAAGCCAGTATTTTAAAAGTAGGACACTTTTGACGGGCTCGTACAGATCTCGGTTTTCATTGGCTTAACACAAGTATAGAATTCCCCAACAAGAGATCACGTGAGATTTCGCAATTTTTGAACAAATTTAAATGTCTTGATTGAGGGGTCGTCTCATATCTCCAAAACATTTATATCCATAGAGGTATGGTACAACGCCTTTCCAGGGGTCGGTGAGTGGGGGATTTGCCTTGAAATTTTGACAGTGGCCAGCTGTTGGCATACGCGTTACATGTAACGGGGTGTTACTAATTACGTAACGCTCTAGGGGTAGAGGAAGAGGGTACGGTGTTCGATTTACGTAACATTTTTCAAGAGTATATGTTATTTTTATTTTGGAAATGCGCGGTCAGTCTAGGATCGATCCCCATCGGCGGGTATACAAAAATACCATGGTATGTGATGTCCTGTCTGTGGGATGGTACATATAAACGATCCCTTGCTAAAAAAAAATGTAGCAGGTTTCCAAGGCGCGTGTGCAGGGATTTCAGCGGGTTTGGGGTTATAGACTGCGAAGTTTATATGGGGCCATGCTCCCCCCCCAAAATACATTTCAATTTTGTTTAAGCTTGGGCAAGTAAGGGTTTCGACCTCCAATACCCTCCCCCTGCACATGCACCCGATTCCTCTCTAAGATTATATGTCAAAATCACCAAATGTTAGACATCCAACAGCAGATGGAAGGAAGGATAGGATATGTTTTATTTAACGACGCACTCAGCACATTTTATTTACGGTTTTATGGGGTCGGATGATTATTAAATCAATATGCTTTATCTTTGATGTCGTTAAACACCCCACCCCCCCAAAAAAAAAATAAAAAAAAATTTACCCTTTCCAAACGAAATAATATGTATTTGAATTTGTTGATTTTATCACGTAAAATTAAGAAGTGAAAACGTCCATTGTCTTCTTTAGTATATTTTATTTTAAAAATATGTACATGATTAATGTGTTACTAGTATACAAACTAAACTTTGAAAGTTCTACTAACACTTTATAAAATATCAATTCTAAAATAGGAAGGTACGACTGTCGATAATACGTTGTCAAGATCAAACCGGTTTTAGCGTAAGACTCTAGTACCGTATCCTCAACCGAACGTTATTCGTACAGCGCAAGATTTCTCTTTTAATTTTTTGAGACGAACCCTACAATTTGAAATCGGCAAACGCACGAGTTAACTGAAACTGACAACAGGCTGTCGTTTGTGCTTTGCCGAGCTATGGTGGCACAGGCGACGAATCAAGGGTATACATTTGACGATATCCGTTAATAGCGAACACACACGACTTTTTAAAAAGTGCATTTGAGCTTGCATGACAGATGTTATTCTTGTTCCTATTGTGAAAAACAAAACCGGAGACATAACAGATAAAGGCAATTACCGTCCAATTGCATTAGCAATTGTGATATCAAAAGTTATGGAACATGTACTGTTATCACGAACAGACCTGAGTACATCGGACTATCAGTTTGGTTTTAAAAGTGGGACATCCACCGATATGTGTTTATTTGCTTTTAAGGAAGTTATTAACGTTTACATTTCACAAGGTAGTCCTGTGTATGTTTGCTTTTTTGGATGCGAAAAAAGCCTTTGACAGAGTAAATCACTGGACATTATATATGACACTTTTGAAAAAAGGCGTGCCTACTTTTGTAGTTCGCTTTCTCAAAGCATGGTATTTAACCCAATTGTTTAGTGTGAAATGGGGTGCATATATTTCCTGTAAGTTTAATGTAACAAATGGCGTCCGTCAAGGTGGGGTAATGTCACCCTTATTATTTAATATATATATTAATGACCTTAACCTACAGTTGTCAAAATGTGCAGTTGGTGGGATGTTTCTAAATAACTTCAGTTTTGCTGATGATATGTCACTTCTTTGCCCATCTATTTCTGCATTAAGAAAAATGTTAACTATTTGCGAGAACTTTACAGAAGATTATGATATTATATATAATACAATGAAAACTGTTTGTATGTGTATTGAGCCAGAAACTCTGAAGTTGATCAATGTGCCTTCGATATATTTGTGTGGTGATATACTGAAATTTGTTGACAACTATAAATATCTAGGTCATATTATATGCAAAAACATGAAAGACGATAAAGACATTAAACGACAGTATAGAGCCCTTTGTGTACGTGCAAACATGTTGTTGCGGCGATTTGCAAAATGTTCAGAATCTGTTAAAACACAATTATTTGTGAGTTATTGTAGTAATTTGTACGCCGGTGCATTATGGGTGAAATTTACACAGGATACCATGAAGGATCTTAACATATGTTATAATAATGTATACCGATGGATGATCGGACAACGACGACCATACAGTGCCAGCAAGATGTTTGTCAGTCATCGAGTAAAAAGCTTTGGCGCTTTACGTCGCTCAACAGCATATTCGCTGAAGAGCAGAATCGAAACAACTTCAAACGACCTACTTGCCCACCTGCGGTGTACAACTGTGTACGTCAAATCTGTATGTGTAACTCGCTGGCACAAGCTGCTGTATATTATGTAATCAGTTTTGTATGTGATGTTTATATATGTTCTATGGATCTCTGATCTGAAATAAAAATCTATTATTATTATTATTATTATTTCACATTTGTACATGATGTTATAATATGGTAACCAGAGAATGCAACTTTAATGGCCACCTATGTCGTATTCTGTATGTCAGACATGACAATGTTATCTAGTATATCAGAAACGGACTACTTGTTAAATTAATAAAATATAGATCAATATTATGCATATTTTATAACATGACTGCAAGGCATTTATATCAGGCCCCATCCCTGAAACTATTATATTTGTTTCTGGGGTAATAAACGGATTATATATATATATATATATATATAATTATATATATATATATATATATATATATATATATATATATATATTTGCTATGTACATTTGCTACTACTAAATAATAAATGAGTTGTGTCGGTTTAGGATCGATCCCCATCAATGAGGCCATTGGGCTATTTCTCGTTCCAGCCAGTGCACCACGACTCAGACTGGCATATCAAAGGCTGTCGTATGTACTATCATGTCTGTTTGATGGTCCATATAAAAGAACCCTTGCTACTAATGGAAACAATTTAGCGGGTTTCCTCTCGAACACTATATATAAAAATTACCAAATGTCTGACATCCAATAGCCGATGATTAATAAATCAATGTGTCGTTAAACGAAACAAACGTTTTGCATGAACACGCGGTTGGTATCATTAAATTGTTTTTGAAAACGATAACAGAACGATTTCCATCTCTTTAAAGTTGATGTTGATTGGCATAGGCGGGGGAAATAGTGAAAGGAAAATGGTGAAAATTAATTACCTATAGTGCAGTTTAATGCAGTGGCGGATCAAAAAAATCCAAAAAAAATTTGGAAGGGAGGGGGGGGGGGAACGCAGTGATATGAGATGGAATGTCAAGGGAACTTTGGGGGAGGTTTGGAGGGGGATCGTAAAAAAAAGAAAATTAATACATAATAAAATTATAACTATCGCAAATTGTTTAATTATTTTTTTTTTGGGGGGGGGGGGGGGGGGGGGCGGGCCCTTGAGCCCCCTAGATCCGCCTCTGTAATGTGTAAATGTTCGTCTTTATAATTGCATAATATACTCCCAAGTTTCACAACGAGCACTTGAAATGTAAATTGCGCCTGTTCAGCTGCACGCACACACATACAAAGAGGCACAAGCATTATTCAGAGTTATTAACAAGCAAAAACTGAAACTAGGGTCTGTTTAATGCATCTCCTTATCGGATGACGGGACACGAATTTGCTATATCATTTTCACCAGAAAGTGAGCTATATTTAGTCACCGGTGGTATTTTAGACACAACTAACTCGACTAACAAGTTTCTAAGTATTAATCGATAGTGTCTGGCTTACAAACACCGTTCGTGTTGTAACAATCATCGGCTATTGGATGTCAAACATTTGGTAATTTTTACATACAGTCTTAGAAAGGAAACCCGCTACCTTTTTCCATTAGTAGCAAGGGATATATTATATGCACCATCCCATAGACAGCACAGCACATACCACGGCTTTTAATATACCAGTCGTGGTGCACTGGATGGAGCGAGAAATGGCCCAATGGGCCCACCGACGGGGATCGATCACAGACCGACCGCGCATAAAGCAAGCGCTTTGCCACTGGGCTACGTCCCGTCCCATGTATTAGCTACATAACTATGACAATTTGTATACGTGTGCATGCATAGTTTATTGTTCAAGTCTTAACACTTAGCTACTGATGTAGTATTACCCACAATCAAGTAAGCCCATTGTTAGAAGAAATTCAATCTCAGTGTTAAATTGTTAATATGTTGTTACCTGGGTGTATACCACGAAATCAAATCCCATAGACGACAATAATAGCATGTCTGGCTAAAACTCCTTATCTGTAGTGTATCAATCGACATATACACCACGGATATAAATACTACTACCTCTCACCCTTAAAGTGGATCAGAAAAAAATTTGGGGTCAAACTGCTCATTTCAGAGATGACTATGACTACCCTAGTTCCTCACAAAATTTGAGTATTTCTTTTTACATGTTTCAAGTACAAGGCTACTTGACACAATGGTACTAGATGAAATAAAATTGTTTTGCTCAGATGAAACTAATTTTTTTTTTTTTTACAAAAAAACACTCTCACATTTATCACCAATATCAGGACTTGTGGTATTAACTGCTCAATCAAAAGTTGAGTACACCTCGAACTTTGACCTAGCCGGAAGGTATTTGGTTTAGTACTACCATCAAGGACGGGTCCTAGGAAAGGACTCCAAGGACCTGTTTCACATAAAAAGATTAAAATTTTCTCTTGTTGAATAATTTGTGTATTTCTTTTCTTCAGGGAAGTGATCCATGTGCCATTTTGACCTTGGTCTTACCCTGGAATATTGTTTGGGTCCGCCCTTGGTTATGTTTTGTTATCTAATACACCACCACAAGGAGTGGGTGACTGTGAACTTAATACACTGATTCCCGCTTTCAAAACACTACGTCTATCTGGAGCCAAAAATATAATTTATATTATACTTTAGTCTAGAGTGTGAGGGAAGAAACCCGATACCACTACAGCAAGGGATAATTCCAAAGACAGGACAGCACATGCCAAGGACTTTAACATAGAAGTCGTGGGGGACTGATTTCTGTGGGAAAAAGTCAGTCGAGGAGAGGGGTTAGTGATTAGTGAGAGAAAAGTATGTGTAGAGGCTTGAAACCCCATACGTGGAAGCCGGTACAAGGATGCGAACCCAGTACCTACCAGCCCATACCTTAAGTTACTGATATCCTTTGTGGGAAGGGCGGGACGTAGCCCAGTCGTAAAGCGCTCGCTCGACGCGCGGTCGGTCTGGGATCGATCCCCGTCGGTGAGCCCACTGGGCTATTTCTCGTTCCAGCCAGTGCACCACGACTGGTATATCAAAGGCCGTAGTATGTACTACCCTGTCTGTGGGATGGTGCATATAAAAGATTCCTTGCTGCTAATCGAAAAGAGTAGCCCATGAAGTGGAGACAGCGGGTTTCCTCTCTCAATATCTGTGTGGTCCCCACCCAATCAATCCAGTCAGTCTACGTACAGTTTGCCTACAGTATCAAACAGTAACACGTTAATGGTATATAGCCGTAATGTTGTCTGAATTCCAAGTAGTCAGCGAATGCTATTTTAGTCCCCCGTCTTGTGTTCACTGCACTGAACACCTGCTTGGTGAAAGACGCTAATGGAGAGGGTGGGAAAAGACTTGTTAATAGATATTGATCAACTCTTGCCGCACGGTGCCGTTAATTGTTTGTTTCACAAGGTAACACGTATTATTAATTATTAATAGCAAGAGTGCACGTGTTTGACATCCTTATGTAATACTGTTACCTACATTTCTTATTGTCAAGTGAAACATATATACTAAAAGACCAAATTTATTGTGACACACAAAAAGACAAATATAAATTGATTGTAAGTTTTTACTGCAGTGTATGAAACGTTATAATATGGAAAGAGAAATATCCGAAAGTATGGAAACGAGCAATAGTCCATGAAACGGGCGCACCTGCCATGTGCAAATGAAAGAAAGAAAGGAATGTTTTATTTAACGACGCACTCAACACATTTTGTTTACCTTTATATGGCGTCAGACATATGGTTAAGGAGCACACAGATTTTGAGAGGAAACCCGCTGTCACCACTACATGGGCTACTCTTTCCGATTAGCAACAAGGGATCTTTTATTTGCGCTTCCCACAGGCAGGATAGCACAAACCATGGCCTTTGTTGAACCAGTCATGGATCACTGGTCGGTACAAGTGGTTTACACCTACCCATTGAGCCTTGCGGAGCACTCACTCAGGGTTGGGAGTCGGTATCTGGATTAAAAATCCCATGCCTCGACTGGGATCCGAACCCAGTACCTACCAGCCTGTAGACCGATGGCCTAACCACGACGCCACCGAGGCCGGTATATGCAAATGAACCACATCACTAGAGGGGGTTCAGAGCGAAGTTCACACAGTCAGTAGCGAATGTGTCCACCTTGAGCATTGATACAGGCCTGGCACCGTCGTCTCATTAAGGCCACTAAATGCTGGAGAAAATTCCTGGGAATGGCTGTTTCGCAGATCTGTGGTTAGGATCCATGTGTCTTGGTGAGAGGTTGTCACGGGTGATCGGCCGCTACGTGGATGGCCCCTGACCTGGTTATTTTGTTGATATCGTTGCCATAAGTACCATATGGTGTTTCTGTGGACGTTGAATTGACGTGCGACGTCACGCTGCGTGACCCCAGATTCAAGCATCCCTATAACTCGCCATCTGTCATTTTCACTGAGGCGTGGCATGACGGTCTAGGATCGATCTCCGTCAGTGGGCCCATTGGGCTATTTCTCGCTCCAGCCAGTGCACCACGACTGGTATATCAAAGGCCGTGGTATGTGCTATCCTGTCTATGGGATGGGATCAAAAAGAGTAGCCCATGAAGTGGCGACAGCGGGTTTCATCTTTCAATATCTGCGTGGTCCTTAACCATATGTCCGACGCCATATAACCGTAAATAAAATGCGTTGAGTGCGTCGTTACCCCCCCCCCCACAAACCCCCCCACAAAAAAAACCCCGGTCTCTCTCTCTCTCTCTCTCTCTCTCTCTCTCTCTCTAAACCAAAACCCCAGGATAACTTGGATTCTTGCTTCCACTCTACTCTAGTTTCTATAACTTAAAATAATAAAATCAGTTTGACTGTCGGTACATAGGATGCCAGCAATAATAATAAATTAGGCTGCAAGCAACTCGTGTCATGGATAAGACAGAATCTTAACATTTTCTGTAAGTAGTAAATAAGCTGCTTACTGCTCGTTAATGCCAGTTACGCGGTTACGCAACTACGTCAATTACACTTAAGCCTGATTTCCGTAAATCTGTAACAGACGCAAATCAACGAAGACCAAAACAGACCGACACAATCCGAGGCAGACCGTTACAGATTATCGCAGACCGAGGCAGATCGACGCAGACAGAGCTAAACTGTCGCATATCGACGCAGCCAGAGGCAGACCGACGCATACCGTCGCATAATGACGCAGGTAGAGGCAGACCGTCGCATATTGACGCAGCCAGAGGCAGACTATCGCATATCGACGCAGCCAGAGGCAGACCGTCACATATCGCGCAGTTGGAGGAAGACCGACGCAAACCGTCGCATATCGACGCAACCAGAGGCAGACTATCGCATATCGACGCAGCCAGAGGCAGACCGTCACATATGGACGCAGCCGGAGGAAGACCGACGCAAACCGTCGCATATCGACGCAACCAGAGGCAGACCGACGCAGACCGTCGCATATTAACGCAGCTAGAGGCAAGCCGACGCAGACAGTCGCATATCGATGCAGCCAGAGGCAGACTATCGCATATCGACGCAGCCAGAGACAGACCGTCACATATCGATGCAGCCAGAGGCAGACCGTCGCATATCGATGTAGCCGAAGGCAGTCCGACGCAGACCGTCGCATATTGACGCAGCTAGAGGCAGGCCGACGCAGACAGTCGCATATCGACGCAGCCAGAAGCAGAGTATCGCATATCGACGCAGCCAGAGGCAGACCGTCGCATATCGATGTAGCCGGAGGCAGACCGACGCAGACCGTCGCAGACTGACGCAGACAGAGGCAGACCGTCGCAGACAGAGGTAAATCATCACATACCGATGTAGACCGATGCAGATCGCCGCATACCGACGCAGACAGAGGCAGGGGCTAATGCGACAGACCTGCAAACTTGAACTTGTTTTGAACTTCCCTGATCTGTCGTCAAAACCTATTTTTCTGCGTCGGTCGGCGATGTGTTTTATGGAAACAAGGTTCTATACATCTTCACACTTAAATTCACGGTGTTGTCTGTTAGTAACTCGGCGTCTCTGTTGATAAAGTATCACATCAGCTTTGGTAAGAGACAAAATTACTTGGATCAGCCACGATGGCGTTGTAGTTGAGCCGTACAGTCTGCACTTCTCAGCCATTGTCATACATATAGCATGCACTTCTCAGTCATTATCATACATAGAGCATGCACTGCTCAGTCAGTATCATACATATAGCATACACTTCTCAGTCATTATCATACATATAGCATGCACTTCTCAGTCATTACCATACATATAGCATGCACTTCTCAGTCATTAACATACATATAGCATGCACTTCTCAGTCATTAACATACATATAGCATGCACTTCTCAGTCATTATCATACATATAGCATGCACTTCTCAGTCATTATCATACATGTAGCATGCACTTCTCAGTCTTTACCATACATATAGCATGCACTTCTCAGTCATTAACATACATGTAGCATGCACTTCTCAGTCATTACCATACATATAGCATGCACTTCTCAGTCATTAACATACATATAGCATGCACTTCTCAGTCATTATCATACATATAGCATGCACTTCTCAGTCATTACCATACATATAGCATGCACTTCTCAGTCATTACCATACATATAGCATGAACTTCTCAGTCATTAACATACATATAGCATGCACTTTGCCGTCATTATCATACATATTGCATGCACTTCTCAGTCATTATCATACATATAGCATGCACTTCTCAGTCATTATCATACATATAGCATGCACTTCTCAGTCATTATCATGCATATAGCATGCACTTCTCAGTCATTACCATACGTATAACGTACTTCTCGGTCATTACCATACATATAGCATGCACTTCGCCATCATTATCATACATATAGCATGCCCTTCTCAGTCATTATCATACATATAGCATGCACTTCTCAGTCATTACCATACATATAGCATGCACTTCTCAGTCATTACCATACATATAGCATGCACTTCTCAGTCATTACCATACATATTGCATGCACTTCTCAGTCATTACCATACGTATAACATGTACTTCTCGGTCATTATCATACATATAGCATGCACTTCGCCGTCATTATCATACATATAGCATGCCCTTCTCAGTCATTATCATACATATAGCATGCACTTCTCAGTCATTACCATACATATAGCATGCACTTCTCAGTCATTACCATACATATAGCATGCACTTCTCAGTCATTAACATACATATAGCATGCACTTCGCCGTCATTATCATACATATAGCATGCACTTCTCAGTCATTATCATACATATAGCATGCCCTTCTCAGTCATTATCATACATATAGCATGCCCTTCTCAGTCATTATCATACATAGAGCATGCACTGTTCAGTCATTATCATACATATAGCATACACTCCTCAGTCATTATCATACATATAACATGCACTTCTCAGTCATTATCATACATATAGCATGCACTTCTCGGTCATTATCATACATATACATGCACTGCTCAGTCATTATCATACATATAGCATGCACTTCTCGGTCATTATCATACATATACATGCACCTCTCAGTCATTATCATACATATACATGCACTGCTCAGTCATTATCATACATATAGCATGCACTTCTCAGTCATTATCATACACATAGCATGCACTTCTCAGTCATTATCATACATATAGCATGCACTGCTCAGTCATTATTAGACTAATCTGAAGTTCTCAATCTTTATTGTATTACTTTCAGTAGTATAAATTATATAATACGCATTTCCAGTCATAACCCTGAGGGATGTGGTAGCGTCTATCTTCTTGTGAATTTCCACACACAGCCTTAGGTGTACTCCATTTTTATGAATGAAGTGTTCGGTAGCGATAGATTTTTTTCAGTACTGCGTTAAATAATTTTTATTAGCTCTACGTTAGCACCGGCAATGAAAACCATCCAGTCTTGTGAATGTGAAAACGTAATACTATTTACATGTTTGAAGTTAATTAGTTTATAGGCTGGTATGTTTGTAAATAACAAGGCTGGTATCTGTTTTATCAATAGGGTCACGAATTCATATTCAACTAAACTTAATATTATTTAGGTTTTTGCAGGAGTTAGGTTATAGAGTGGTACATTTTTATCTAACAAGGGTTGGTATCTGTTTTATCAATAGGGTCACGAATTCATATTCAACAAAACTTAATATTATTTAGATTTTTGCAAAGAATTAGTTTATAGGGTGGCACATTTGCAGGTAACTAGAGTTGTTATGTGTTTTATCAATAGGGTAACGAATCCATAGTTAACAAAAATTAATATTATTTAGATAATAGGACCCGACTCCATATTCAACCCAAATTAATATTATTTAGATTTTTGCAGTGGATTAGTTTATAGGTTGGTACGTTTGTAGGTAACTAGGGTTGGTATCTGTTTTTTCAGTAGGGCCACGAATTCATATTCAACAAAACTTAATATTATTTAGATTGTTGCAGGGAATTATTTTATATGGTTGTACGTTTGTAAGTAACTAGGATTGATATCTATTTTATCAATAGGGCCCGTCTCCATATTCAACCCAAATTAATATTATTTACATTTTTGCAATGGATTAGTTTATAGGGTGGTACGTTTGTAAGTAACTATGGTTGATGTCTATTTTATCAGTAGGGATTATTTATAGGTTGGTACGTTTGTACGCAACTAGGTTTTTTTTTTTAATCTGTTTTATTAATAGGGCCTCCTCGTTTTAATGAGTATACTATTAATACACCCATTTCCCACCCGCCCTCGTGTGATCGTGTCTGGATTGTTCCCAAACAATGATTTTCTCTTTACGTTTCTGTCGGGAGTTACGTTGAATGAACACAGTGTTGTTACTCAATGCAGTAATGTATTAATAAACTCGTTGGACTACACGCCCATCAGAAGTGACATGCTCCAAGTCCGATGATGACACACAGCCTGCCAACATCAAACTATCATTAAGGCTCTCTGTGATCACTGAAGAATTAAGTACATGAAACCTGAGACAAGATTTTCGTTGCATTTCGTTTCATTCCTCAGTTAACATTCCATGTTCTTCAGTTTAAGAAAAAATATGACACTGGCAGAAATGGCAGTCCTCGGTATATTTTACCTCATTTTTAATGGTATTTTTGTCTGTGCCATTTTGTTAATATCAACTACCACAAGTCCATATTTAAAAAAAAAAAATTTTTTTTTAAAGAGGCGTGTCACTTTATTTCTCCATGATTATATATAAACTACACCACCATTCCTTTGCACATGTGTCTTTTGTATAACTATGTTGTATTATTTATGTTATGTATTCAGCTGATGAGTTGTAAAACTCCAGGCAAATAAAGAACTTGAACCTGGGAGTGTTCTTTAATTGTAAGCACTTAATTATATTTAATATAAACATGTACCCCTGAAACACAAACAAAACAAAAAGGAAAACAAAAAAATTAAAGTATTTTTTTTTTTTAAATAGGTGTAATAATAAATGTGTATTGTAAAGCTAGAGTCCTAGCTGACTCGCCCACTTCTGTTTCTGTTCAAACCTATTCCTCATTTTTCTGTAAGAACATGTTTACTGTATAAAGTATTACATAACACTTACAGCAAACATTCCTGAGTTTGCTGCATTGTAAGATGTTCCCGAATAATAAAATATTTCTACGATTAAAATTACATATTAAATATATTTTCTTATTTAGAATATCAGTGTCTGTATATTCAATGTGTTTCTGGTCGTCTTAATATTTGTTAGAAGCCCAAATTGGTTTTGTCTTCAAATAATTTCGTACGTACGAAAAAATAATATTTTAGGAAATAAAATGAAATTTAACCTAGTACAAATATTAGAACGATCAGAAACACTTTTAATATACAGCCACTAATATTTTATGCAGAAAAGTATATTTGATATGTAAATACAATCGTTAAAAAGTCTCTGTTAGTCGATAACATCTTAAAAGTTGCAACAAACTCAGGAATGTTCCGTTAAATGTAAAATCAGTGACTCGGTAAGTAAGAAGGCTAGTTGAATAAAATACATGAAAGTATAAAGCTGTGAGGAACAGATAAGAAACCAATTATAGCAATAACTGGCGTCTCTACATAGCAAGATGTACATATTTTGCTAAATTAATAACCATTTTAGGGGTATCACAAGACATTAGCCTATAATATTTGGATATTTCGCCATCTATTAGAAATCTTATTTAAATACTGTTGTCTTAAATTTTAATACATTGAGCAAACTAACACAAAGTGATATTCATCTTCTATAACTTTCATATTACATAATGTACAAAATCTCTGATCATAACGTGTATTATGATATCGACCCGTTTCGCATAATAGACTATGAGAGGATAATCGTAGTCTGGTTAGTGAGCATTTTTACTGTGAATTCAGCGTAGTTTTAACACAGTTCACATCCTATTTTGGTGCGCGTTCATTCAACTCTTTTTCGTTTACCTAATAAAAATAATAAAAATTTCGGTTTCGCATGAGGTCGGCAAGCAAAGTATGAATTGACTTTCAGAGATGAAGCGGGCCAGCTTAATTCGTGTGGAGTGGTAGGTATTAGGATCGTATCCCACGGTGAGCTTTAAATACACCGAGAAAATATAACCACTGACAAGTAACCAGTAACCCACTGTCCTGGACAGCTAAACGTTAAAGTTTGTTTTTGCTTAACGAAACCACCAGACCTCATTGATTTATTCACCATCGGAGATAGGAAACCCGCTAAATTGTTTCAGTAGTAGCATAGGATCTTTTTATAAGCACCATCCCACAGAGAGGGTAGCACATACCACGGCCTTTGATATACCAGTCGCGGTGCACTGGCTGGAACGAAAATATAGTCCAATGGGCCCACCGGCGGGGATCGATCCTTGACCGACCGAACACAAGCTGTAGCTTTACCACTGGTCAACGTCCCGCCCTAAAACACACACAGATAACGAGAGAGGAAACCCGATGCCGCCACTCCATGGGATTCTCTTGTTGGTTAGCAAGAAGTGGTCTTTTATATACGACCCGTCGGTGGCACATTGGACCAGTACTTCAACTTTAATTAAATATAAGCACAATATCAAATGTGTGTGTGTGGGTGGTGGTGGTGGTGGTGGTGGTGGAGGAGGAGGGGGGGGGATGGAGTGAAAAAGTGAATGAACGAGAAACTTAATGTGTGCTACTGACATGCCATGCATATCATCAACAGTGTTTGTGTGGTCGCGGCTAAAAATATGTGGTTAACGACTTCGTTTTCATTCATTTATTCTTATCACGTTCGATACGTTATCGTATTGCCATTGTGTTTCCAAGCATTTAAGTGGAATTGAACTGAATTAAAGCATATGGAATGGGGAATTAACTTGTTTGTTATACATTATTAAACAGTAGTGAGTTGGCTTTAGTGTTGGCTTTTTAATGATTAGATTGCTGCCGTTTCTCTCGGTCTGTTTAAAACAGAAACAGACCGAAGAGACTGGGAAAAAATGGTTTATTAAACGACACATTCAAAGCAATTTTGTTTATGGTCGAGGATATAATATATTATGGTTAAGAACCACAGTTTGTTTGTTTTGTTTAACAAAGCACGTTGATCTATGAATCATCGGCTATTGGATATCAAACATTTGGTAATTTTGACATATATATTTTGTTTTTGTTTAACGACACCACTAGAGCACATTGATTTATTAATCATCGGCTATTGGATATCAAACATAATTATAGTAATTTCGACATATAATCTTAGAGAGGAAACCCGCTACATTTTTTTCATTAATAGGAAGTGCTTTTTTATATGCACCATCCCACAGACAGGCAAACACATACCACGGCCTTTGATATACCAGTCATGGTGCACTGTCTGGAACGAGAAACAGCCCACGCATCAGGCGGACGCTTCACCGCTAGGCTACGTCCCGCCTCTTTGACATATACTAGTAGTTTCTACATTTATTCTATTAGTAGCAAGGGATCTTTTATATGCACCATCCCACAGACAGGATAGCACATACCACGTTTTTTTATATATACAAGTCGTGGTGCGGGAACGAAAAATAGCCGAATGGTCCATTGGGCTATTTCTCGTTCCACGACTGGTATGTCAAAGGCCGTGGTATGTATTATCCTGTCTGTGGGATGGTGCATATAAAGTATCCTTTCCTACTAATGGAAGAATGTAGCGGGTTTCCTCTCTAGGTAGTATTAAACCAAATGACTTCCGGCTGGGTCAAAGTTTTGATAGAGAAGTGAACACCACAAGTCCTGTGATTGGTGATAAATGTGAGTGTGTTGGTTGTAAAAAATAATAGTTTCATCTGAGCCAAAAAATATACAATTTTATTTCATCTAGTACCAATGTGCTTGAAACATGTATGGGGTACTGTAAAAAAAAGTACTCGAATTTTGTGCGGAACTAGGGTACTCATAGACGCTGCCCGTTATCTCAGAAACGAGCAGCTTGACCCCCATTTTTTCTGATTCACTTTAAGTGTGAGGGGTGATAGTATTTATATTCGTGGCGTTTATGTTGATTGATACGCTGCAGGTAGGCGTTTTAGCCACATATGTTACTATTGTCGTCTATGGGATTTGATTTGCTAATATACACCCTATAGCACATATTCAGTGCATAATAAAAAATATTATAATTTTGTCATTTTATTTAATTAAATTATACTGGTTGATTAATTAGCCATCACTCGGCCATGCAAGTTCACAATGACCTTGACCTTGACAATAATCTCTGTACATGGCTCTGAATGGAGTTTGAATCAAAGTTAACACTGAGGAAAAGTTGGTTTTGGCCTATAATTCATACTGTAAAGATTTCAATAATTTCTTTTTACATGGTATTTGACTTGCCATATACAACTGCTCTTAAATATGGTATTATATATAGGCAACCTGAACTAAGATTTTAATAGCAATTTATTTTTATATTAAAAATAGCATGTGCCAATAGTGGGTTAATGTCTTTAGTTTCCATTAACATACATGTAGTTAATTTTTCATGTATGAAATTCTGAAAACTCAAATTTGTAAAGAACTTGATTTTTATTGTCTTTTTGAGATATTTATAGGGTGCTAAGGTATATTTTAGACAAATTTGTAGTTTTATGCAAAATTTAAAGTAAATTTGAAGAAAAACTTTACCAAAAACATAATTAAATTTGTTGTCACTATTTTGCCTTCTGTTCTTATTTATACATAACAATAAGGTTGTTAAACATATATTTAGATCTCCAGATCAATTTTCTTTTCTTAATAATCACTTAGTTAGCTCTCACGAAGAGCATTTTGAGTTTATACTAGATTCAGAACCAATTTTTTTCAGATTTGATTATCTGCCTTGGATTAAGTTGATAATTTATTTTATTTTTAAAGCTGTATTACCTAATGTTACTAGCTAAATAAAATGCTAGATTACAGATTGTAGGAATACATCCAATATACATATTGTATTGATCTGGATTGGAAAATAATGCAAGAAAATAGATGTTCGGATAATTTTGTCATTTAAAAATAGCTTTTTTTCAGTAATTAATCAAAAATAAATGTGTGAAAGCTGCATGCTAATTCCAGATATCACAACTATTAAAACCTCCAACTACAGTAGGCTATAAATAAAATATAGTAAGGAATATTGGTGGCTGGCAATGGTTTTGATGATTCATTATGAAAATTAGCATGGCCGAAGGATTTGAAATCCCCACACCTGGTAACTTGAAGACACCCACACCCAGCATACAGGATTTCCTCCCAACACTAATGTTCAGGACATTAAGTCGTTACTTCATACAGGTACAGTCATGTTGGTGTTTCCTTCCTCAGACAGTGCATTTTTTTAATACTGATATTTCTTTGAGGTGCCTGTTAAGGTCTTCATAATCTAGGTTGGTTGTAAAAAATAATAGTTTCATCTGGGTAAAAAAATATGCAATTTTATTTCATCTAGTACCAATGTGTCAAGTAGCCTTGTGCTTGAAACATGTATGGGGTACCTGTACAAAAAAGTACTCGAATTTTGTGCGGAACTAGGGTAGTCATAGACGCTACCCGTTATCTCAGAAACGAGCAGCTTGACCTCCAATTTTTTCTGATTCACTTTAAGTGTGAGGGGTGGTAGTATTTATATCCGTGGCGTTTATGTTGATTGATACGCTGCAGGTAGGAGTTTTAGCCACATATGTTACTATTGTCGTCTATGGGATTTGATTTGGTAGTATACACCCTCTAAGACTATATGTCAAAATTACCAAATGTTTGACATCCAATAGCCGATGATTAATAAATCAATGGGCTCTAGTGGTGTCGTTAAACAAAAAACAAACACACTTTATATTCGACTGCCTTTGTTACACTAGTTGTGGAGCACTGGCTAGACTGAGAAAAAAAAGAAGAGAGAGAGAGAGAGAGAGAGAGAGAGAGAGAGAGAGAGAGAGAGAGAGAGAGAGAGAGAGAGAGAGGAGAGAGAGAGAGAGAGAGAGAGAGAGAGAGAAAGAAAGAAAAAAGAGAGAAAGAAGAGTTGAAGACTGAATGAAATGATTAAAGCGATAACATGATTTTAAATTAAAAATAGGTTAGTTTATGTAATGTAATCTCTGGAACAATTCTTGCAGAAACAATACATTGGTAATTAACTGCTAAATAATATACGTACGTATTTACTCGTAATTCTAGTTATATAGAATTATATAGAATTGTTTAAAGCCCCAAAATCGACTCTTATACATCATTAACTGAAATTTCTCAAAGGTGGTGGATTTAGAACTTTTAGGGTTGGGGTGGGCAAGAATTTTAAAAACAACGTCTTGAAACCCTGGAATTCACCGTGTCAGTAAATAGCTTTAGTACCTTGGTAATCTAAAGCATGTTTATGTTTACGCAGTATACGACCAACCCAATAATGCTAACACTCAAAATCGAAAATATCATTCCTTTATTGAACCCACATGTCACCCCCATTGATCTACCCCTGTTACTATTTCAAAGCACAGCGGAACTCGTCGACATGGTTAATACCAATGCATAATTAGACATAATAGGGCCATGGTGACTGTCCGCTTACTAATATGGTACATACTTTAGTTTTAGTAAACTAAATTAATTATCCAACAGAATTTAAGGAATGGAGCGTTAAAGAAAGACAATTAAACTGGATTACAGGATCTGCGATGTATATTTGAAAGTGGAGGGGGCGGGGGAGGGGTGAGAGGCAATGTGAGATCCATGGTAAGTGGTAGATGAATATACTAGTATATGTTTTTGAGGTCCCAAACCTGTTAGGATGGTTTGGGGCATTCTCATCCGCGGAAACATTTAATTTCAGGTGTTAAAAAAAGCATTTCCAGCCTTTTGAGTACAGTAACAGGGGGCATGGACCCACGATCCCTCTGTTCTGCGGTCCATGGATTATATTATGTTCCAAATGCTTAAATATTAAAATATACCTGATTGCAAACTCTTTAAAATATAGTGCTCCACGTTTAACGTCTACGAGTCACGAAAAAGCTTCGTAAAATTACACGAGTGAGGAGATCCAGACAACCAATGTTTGAAATTGTTCGAATCTCTGTCATTGTTTTGTGCTGGAATCAGCCAGCGCTGTGTCAAACGCCCCGTGAACCTGTTTGTACGAGCTCGTGCGAACTGGCCATTGTAACGCGGGCCAGTGATGGCTGTACCGACACAGGGCTTGTTCATCCATCCCCCCGGACAATGGGTAGAACATTCCGGGTGTGCAACCAACGGGTAGGCGTGCATAAATAATAAACCTCTTAAGTTTTCTCCCCTTATCTGCCTAATCTCCAATCAGATGAAAGGGTATTACCGAACCAAGCGATATACGTCGGATTCCTGCCTATTTCGGCGTTGTTTTTGCGAAAACCTGTAATATAGTTTTTCTTTCGTTTCTTATTGCGACAAAACAGGATACACATGCGTAGTTGTTGTCCAAGAACAAGTGGATAGCAAGCGGAAAGCTAGGGATCGATGTCTTCTGTATAGGTATAGGATATTGAATCTGCTTTGTGTATTTCCGCGGTTGACGATCTTTGTGTGTGACGTACCTGGCCGAAGGTAGGTTGTTTTGTGGAATCATCCCAGTATTACCCTCTTGTAAACATAGTGATTGATAAATCGGCCTACGGCGTAATCTTAAAGTTTATCAAATAAGAAAAACGTCAAGCGATTTGACGGCATTTTGTTGGTTAGTTGATCGATTGATTTTTTTTAAATAGAATATACGATCGATGGTGTGTCCTATATTACAAATTAGATTGCCATAATTATGGAGTCAGCTCTATGTTCTCTCAGCTCTATGTTCTTCCAGGTTTAGGATTAGGGTTCCTCACCTCTATTTCCCCCAGGGTTAGGGTTCCTCAGCTCTATGTTCTCTCAGCTCTATGTTCCCTCAGTGTTAGGATTAGGGTTAACAGAGGGAACATAGAGCTGAGGGAACATAGACATAATCCAATAATTATTGCTGTTGATAGCCAAAAACGCCGTGTCATCAGTTAAGCTGTGAAATTATGACACACTGCCTGATATTATTGTTGTTGTTATTATTACTATTTAATCATTTAATTAGGAAATATATAAATTCTAAAAAATAATACCAGACTTAAAATATTTCTGAAGGTCTAAATTTACGATGGAAATCTCACATAGCTGTTAACTCGCCCACACAACATGGACATCAAATCAAAATAGCCTCGTTAGGACAATGACCATGCCATAAAACTGGTAGGTACAGAGTTCAAACCCACTGCCCGCGTCCAGCTCAAACTGAGTGCACAGCTAGGCCACGGGAACGCTAACTCGATTAACCTCCAGCCCTCCCCTTGTTGGTATGTTGTAGGGGACTCCGAGGGAAGGGCTGGAGGTGACTCGGACTATGGGAACGCTGACTCGAGTAACCTCTAGCCCTCCCCTTGTTGGTATGTTGTAGGGGACTCCGAGGGAAGGGCTGGAGGTGACTTGGACTATGGGAACGCTGACTCGATTAACCTCTAGCCCTCCCCTTGTTGGTATGTTGTAGGGGACTCCGAGGGAAGGGCTGGAGGTGACTCGGACCACGGGAACGCTAACTCGATTAACCTCTAGCCCTCCCCTTGTTGGTATGTTGTAGGGGACTCTGAGGGAAGGGCTGGAGGTGACTCGGACTATGGGAACGCTAAATCGATTAACCTCTAGCCCTCCCCTTGTTGGTATGTTGTAGGGGACACCGAGGGAAGGGCTGGAGGTGACTCGGACCACGGGAACGCTAACTCGATTAACCTCTAGCCCTCCCCTTGTTGGTATGTTGTAGGGGACTCCGAGGGATGGGCTGGAGGTGACTCGGACTACGGGAACGCTAACTCGATTAACCTCTAGCCCTCCCCTTGTTGGTATGTTGTAGGGGGGACTCCGAGGGAGGGCTGGAGGTGACTCGGACCACGGGAACGCTAACTCGATTAACCTCTAGCCCTCCCCTTGTTGGTATGTTGTAGGGGACTCCGAGGGAAGGGCTGGAGGTGACTGGACCACGGGAACGCTAACTCGATTAACCTCTAGCCCTCCCCTTGTTGGTATGTTGAGGGGACTCCGAGGGATGGAACTGGAGGTGACTCGGACCACGGGAACGCTTCGATTAACCTCTAGCCCTCCCCTTGTTGGTATGTTGTAGGGGACTCCGAGGGAAGGGCTGGAGGTGACTCGGACCACGGGAACGCTAACTCGATTAACCTCTAGCCCTCCCCTTGTTGGTATGTTGTAGGGGACTCCGAGGGATGGGCTGGAGGTGACTCGGACCACGGGAACGCTAACTCGATTAACCTCTAGCCCTCCCCTTGTTGGTATGTTGTAGGGGACTCCGAGGGATGGGCTGGAGGTGACTCGGACTATGGGAACGCCAACTCGATTAACCTCTAGCCCTCCCCTTGTTGGTATGTTGTAGGGGACTCCGAGGGATGGGCTGGAGGTGACTCGGACTACGGGAACGCTAACTCGATTAACCTCTAGCCCTCCCCTTGTTGGTATGTTGTAGGGGACTCCGAGGGAAGGGCTGGAGGTGACTCGGACTACGGGAACGCTAACTCGATTAACCTCTAGCCCTCCCCTTGTTGGTATGTTGTAGGGGACTCTGAGGGAAGGGCTGGAGGTGACTCGGACTACGGTAACGCATAAATTGCATACATTGACTGGCCTATTATACCCCGTGGTACTGAACTTCTATCTGTGGCCATGTACGTACAGAAAAGATCCCTTGCAGGTTATCTGCTGGGGTTCCAACTCGTTAACCTCTGTCCTGGGCAGATAACGCATCAAATTGAGTTTGCCTCAAGAGCATTCATCCGACCATGCATGAATAGAGAGAAACATTGACATATAGTTTTTGAGGAATTTCTCCTCTCTCCCCCACCCTCTCTCGTTCTGAGTACAATTTCTTATTCTGGTCAAAAAGTGTGTTCATAACGAGCGTGCTTGAACATTATTACATTAATATAAGCATCTGACCTGACAGTTATTTGTGGGAATACATACATACTTTTAGACGAAAGAAAACCCGCAATATTTATACATATCAAATTCCTTATTTACGCCTTACCTTTGTGTACAGATTAAAAACAGTTCAACAATAATAACACAATAATACAGCAATAAAAGTATACAAACCACTTCTATGGAAGATATCTTTTATGAGCAGTTTTCCACGCTTTGATAGACCCGTTGTTGGGACTAGCTGGGACCTCTGACGTCGACTTTTGAAAGCGTGTTTGGACCACAGTCATCAACAGCATGTTACCCATTGGGCTATTTCTCGTTCCAGCCAGTGCTCCACAACTGGTGTAACAAAGGCCGTGGTATGTACCATCCTGTCTGTGGGATGGTGCATATAAAAGATCCCTTGCTGCTAATCGAATAGAGTAGCTCATAAAGTGGCGACAGCGGGTTTCCTCTCAATATATCTGTGGTCTTTAACCATATGTCTGACGCCATATAACCGTCAATAAAATGTGTTGAGTGCGTCGTTAAATAAAACATTTCATTCGTTCCTTCAACAGCATGTCATCCAGAGATCGCCAGGTCTTTGATAATTCTGACACGTAGTCATCAGAGGAAACCCGCTACATTTTTCCTAATGCAGCAAGGGATCTTTATATTCACTTTCCCCACAGACAGGAAAAGCACACCCCACGACCTTTGTCCAGTTGTGGCGCACTGGTTGAAACGAGAAAAAAAAACAATCAGTTGAATGGATCCACCGAGGTGGTTCGATCCTGCGACGCAAGCACCTCACGCGACCACTCAGCCGACTGATCTAAGGCTGCTAGATAAGAAACTCACTGGCGTCATAGCTGTAGACTATAATCAGTTCAAGTACTAATCATTATACAAGATTTCGATAGAGGTAATTTGAAAACGTATAATGTGAGGAAACTATGTGAGTGCGTTACCAATGAAGAACACGTTACGCAATACACATAGTCATCCACACTTCCATCGTGAATAGCGCTGACATAAACCATGTCAGCTGGCGGCAATTAATCAATAACTAATTAATTTATTATTGACGACGCATTCAAATTAAGTGAGGTGGGTAGAGAAACGTGATTATCTGCTGACAGTTCTGTTGATAATACGCGATTATTAGAAAAAAGTTTTGTTTTTATTTAACGACGCCGCTAGAGCACATTGATTTTTTAACTTATCATCGGCTATTGGACGTCAAACATATGGTCATTCTGACACTGTTTTTTAGAGGAAACGCGCTGTCGCCACATAGGCTACTCTTTTACGACAGGCAGCAAGGGATCTTTTATTTGCGCTTCCCACAGGCAGGATAGCACAAACCATGGCCTTTGTTGAACCAGTTATGGATCACTGGTCAGTGCAAGTGGTTTACACCTACCCGTTAAGCCTTGCGGAGCACTCACTCAGGGTTTGGAGTCAGTATCTGGATTAAAAATCCCATGCCTCGACTGGGATCCGAACCCAGTACCTACCAGCCTGTAGACCGATGGCCTGCCACGACGCCACCGAGGCCGGTCGATTATTAGAAAGCAAATCACGACACCCCGTTCTTAAAATGTAGTAGTTGGTAATAACCATTATTTGGTGACCAGGGTCCGTGCTTATAAAATTTCAAATGACGTCACACGCATACAATTTGTATGGCGTTGTCATAGCATTAGTGTCTCAGACTATTAGAGTCTTGAGTCTAGACTCTAAAAGTTTTAAAAGCGCCAGACCAGGTCTTGGTCCAGGCGTAAAGATCAACCAAGTATTAATAGGTTATAGTAAAAATCAAAGCTTCGGCAGTGACCATCGAGTGCCGTTAAATCGTTCGTCTCGAATTAGTCATTGCAAAAGTCGACTTAAAACGGGCAGTAGTATTGAGCATTTGTGGTTGTGTCATGGTAGGGATCACAGGTCACAAGTGGCAATTCTAAAGTGTGTATTTGTGTAAAACATAACCTGAACGGGTTTCTTATCATATACACATTTTCATTTCAACTTATTTTGGTGCTTATATCCAATTAAGGTTCAAGCACGCTGTCCTGGGCACACACCTCGGCTATCTGGGTTGTCTGTCCTGGACAGTGGGTTAGTTGTTAGTTGGTTAGTGGTTAGTGAAAAGAAGAGGGTGTAGTGGCCTTAAACCTACCCATTGAGCCCTTAAGAACTCGCTCTGAGTTGTAGCCGGTACTGGGCTGCGAACCCTGTACCTACCAGCCTGTAGTCCGATGGCTTAACTACTGCTCCACCGAGGCTGGTTCATATACACATGTACTCGAATCTAGACTAAGACCATGGGTAACAATTAAACATGTATATGTAAACAGTGCTTCTGTTTAGTGTAGTAGCTTAATGGTTAATTGTTTGCGATATAAGAGAGAGAGAGAGAGAGAGAGAGAGAGAGAGAGAGAGAGAGAGAGAGAGAGAGAGAGAGAGAGAGTGAGAGAGAGAGAATAAAATGAGTATCTGTGTGCCTTACAACATCCCACTGAGCAAACTGGTAGTAAATGGGATGCGAGCCCAGTACTCACCAGCCTTAAGGCTAATAAGTTATAATCACTGCGACAGATACCCGGTTATGTGTAAACAGACAGCCGAGTTAATTAGGCGTTAACGAGATCGTCAGCGCCATGCTTGGTTTGTTTACATGAATATCTTGTGTGTGTGGTTTCGAGTTGTCCGACATTGTGTGTCTGCCACCCACACCCCCCACTGTGATCTTGCGGAACTAGTCGAATCTTGTGCCGTCTTACACGCACACGTTTTTTCCCCCCAATAACTTGTGTGTTGATTTAGTTCAGAGATTACAACAGTCACCTGATGTGCAATAAGTCAAGGATCTAACTTTTCTAAGAAAACCCCATCAGTCAAACCCACCCCACCCTAAATCCGGTTCCTATAGGTGTTCAACGACTGGTATATAAAAGGGTGTGGTGTTTTTATTTTTTTTACTTTCTTTGAAATGTTCATATAAAATCACATTTGCTGCTGACAAAAAAAAAAGAAGAAGAGTAAGGCGTGTATCACAAACAGGTTTCTTCTCTCCTTATCTAGACAATGCGTTCCAGCTACCATGTGGCTGGTAGTAAGTGATATTTGTGTCCACTGATTAAAGGAAATGCTCGCCTCTGTACTGTTATCCACATTCCTTTCTTTGTCAATCCATCCACTGATGTTTTTAAATTGTCATCACTCGTTTTTTTTTTGTTTTTTTTTTTCCACAGGGTTCGGCTTGTTGCGACATCTATGACCGAGATGAGAAAACGCTTTACATAAAAGAAAAATACTGGCTTTCAGCTTGTCAGATAAGAGGCAGCTATTATACTTGTCAAGACGGTGTGTGATCAGTGAATAGGCCAACCGAAGCGGAGCGACAAGCCTGGCCCCTGTCACTTTGCCAAATTTCTGTCATAAAAACAGAAGCAAGCGAACTGGGAAGGCGGCTCTTTGCCGCTACGAACTAGCGAAGATTCCCGAGGTGGTGGTCCCCGTTGAATAAACATAGGAACTGGATATCACGGTGCTATAGGCCGGAGTGTAGTTTCATCGTCATATAGGTCGGAGCCATTCATAACTAGTCAACTGTTGACGGGAGAAATGCGTGTTCACAGTTGCTCGTAAAGCCACCAGTGTCTCCGTGCGCTTTCGGTTCGTACAGATGTGATTGTTTTTACCTATCTCTGGAGATTGCCAAACCGAAGGACCATGTCGTTTTTAAGAAATGGAAAGGGCAAGGAAAAAGACCTGTTGGCCAAAAAGTCTCAGTTTTACGTCGAGTTTCTGGGATGGATGGAAACCAATGGACTGCGCGGTGTCAAGTACACGGATCCGGTAATCCGGGAATTACGTCGGAGACAGAAGCAGATCGATCGACCACCGAAACTCACTATTCAGGTTAGCAAGAAAGAACTGAAAATTACACAAGATGTCGAAGAGAAAAAAAAAAGAAGTATAAAAAAGATAAAATTCCCCACTATTCCCGCTCGAGATGTGACATTCGCGGTGCAGTCCATGCGTCCGCACGACGGCCGGCCGGACGACGTCGTTGCGTGTATTTACCTGGGCTACATGCCCAGGACGGGCCGAGACGTCCACGTCCACGTGTACAGGTTCGACGAGCCACAGACGGCCACCACGTTTGTTCGCATGCTAAATCAACTGACGGACAGCAACGAGGATCGAATCCGAGAAGCGGAGAGGGAACTGGCAGCTAAAGGTCAGATCGAGCCGGTGGAGTATACGAGAGAAAGCGGTCTGGGGTCGTCGGACGGAATGAGCGACGGACCGTACACAGGCGACTCCGCCGCCGACTCCGCCGCCAGCAACAGCACCTACAGCGACGAGTCGCCGACGTTCGACAGCGACGACATCGACCCGGACCTCCAGAGTCTGTCTGAGATGCAGGCCTTCGATTCGGTGACCGACGAGCTGAGGCAGCGACTCAACATCAACAGAGACAACGCGCCAATTCTGCTGCCGCCGACAGACTACGACACCATCAGCCGAGCTCGAGGAAACTTCACGAAGAATTACGAAGAGAGACGATGTAATCTCCTTGGAATCACTGGCAACCCAGCGCTCGACAGGACTCGCAAGGAGTCGGGAGAAAGTGGAATAGACGTGAACTCCCCTTCAGGCGAGAACGCGCCTCTCCCAGGCTCCTACGGCGGGTCTCCGACATCGGACCCAAGAGAGTTCATCTACCCACCACAAGAAGCCCACCATCCGATCAGCAAACAACGATCTGGCAGCTACAAGAACAACAGCAGCAGCCATAGTCCGCCTGTTCCTAGAAAGCCAAACAGTTTCGTTAACGCAAGGGACCCTTACTTTAATAGCAGCATGTATAACCCTCGCCAGGACCAGTTAACTCGACATGGACGCCAGAGTTCACAGACTTCCAACCACAGTGCCGGCAGCTTCCGCTCCCAGGACGAGGAGGAGATCGTGGTCTACCAGAAAAACACGGACTCGCCGCTGCCACCCACGGATTACTACCAGGAGCCAGAGGTGGAGATGAGGAGGTCTGGACTGAGGCAATACAATAACATGAACAGGCTCGACCTGGGGAGGAGTCTTTCTCCTCAAATGTTGAGGAGAGAACTGGGTTCGACCAACCCGCGGGCTGCAGGTGGTGTCGACATGTACGACATCAGACGTTCTCAAAACGACGTCGTTCAATATTCGGACGGGTTTAATTCTCCCAGAAGTGGGTACAACTCCCCACGGCCTGGGACCGGTGACTTCCCCGTGAGACGGGTACATTCAATGCTCAGGTAGATCCCCTAGAACGTGTTGTGTGTACACTGCAGTCATAGCATCAGATGTATTATAATCGTTTTATATGACCAAATATTGAATCTCAGAGTAAGCAAAAGAAATATGGATGGCTGTGAGAATGTTGGGAAAAAAATACTATTTTTCTTTGCACGAAAGACTGATTTCTTTTTGTAATTGTTGAGAACATGGATACCGATATTCGAAACATTGGGGAGACTTTACAGAACTCGAGTGTTCCACCACTGGCCTGGGCGACTGACGGTTCAACTGTTTTAACATTTACTTGGCTAGCCGACTGTGGTTAACAGTTTGATACTAAGCCAGTAATCCAACAAATCGTAGGTTCAAAAGCTGACCGAGACTGCATCGTCTTTTTTGACGTATGGGCGAGTTGATTTCTGACGGAATAAGTGTAAGCTTTATTATGCATATCGCCATAGAACAACGAGTCTTCTCCACTTACACCAGGCAATCTGTTTAGTTAAATCACCTGAATAAGATTACCTTTTGTCGCCTGTAAGCTGTTTCATTCCAATAATACCTCAAAGTGTAATATTTAATACGTGTATTATGCTGAAAGATGCATGTCGGCTTTGGCAAATACATGTATATTTAAATGTGCAGCTAACAATATAGTGACTAGCATATTACATTTACTATATTGAACTCACGGGTGTGTAAGACCTTTAACGTCTAGATATGTTCAAGTTCGATATGTGAAAAAGTAGAAAATATGCATTTAACTTCTAGGTGTGACATTCCAATGTGTAACTTTAGCGTTGGGTTTTATTCAATGTGAAAGTGACAGTTTTGTATGGCGAACGCTGTTCCCGAAGAGATGGCTGGAAGGAAGTCATAAACGATAAATAGCTTTATGTTGATAACTCTCTTATATTATATAGTTTGTATCACCTACATTAACTCCGTGTATTCAGATTGCTAGTTTAAAACCAGTAGACTGGTGCGAGGCGGTGTGGAGCCAGTCAGTGCTACGCATCAGTGATAGTTTCGTCAGATATCTACACATATTGTATTACAACCACACGAGATTTGCGCGTCTTTCAGTCAAACAAAAATAAACTTTTTTTTATTTTCTCCTACGACACTTCTTGAGCTGCTGTTATGTTGCAAAGCTCTGTTTTCCCCAATTAAATAAACGGGACATTTTATTTTGTGAGAGTTTTACCCGTTTTTAACATGCGATTCCTTGAAAAGCATTTTCTTTAAAAGCTATAAAGTTGTTTTCATTTGTGAAGATTTTAAAACCGATATTTGTAAAGGTCAAGAAAACTATACTGAACATATAATTGTAACAAATAATTAATATAGATTTAATCGTTAATTAAAACATATTTTTAAGAATGGTTATCTCTCTTGTTTGCTTCCACAAGACTATTAACAAAACTGTTTAAATTACTTGACAAGACTGCTTAATGGATGATAGATGGTAGCTGTCCGTGTCATGATGAATGGTTTGTTTTAGTTCAGCTGTTATATATATAGTTTTAACATCGGGTAATGTTAATTTATCAAGAGTATTTAAACGGTATCTTAATGACGTTTTGTTTTAGTATTTTACATATTTTGGCATACATATGACATTCATATTTTATCCGATTGTACTTGAAGTTTAATTGCCCCATACACAGTTTTATATGGAAAGAAAGCTAGGTAGCTGGAATAAACGCCAACAAAGTATTGTTATTAAAAAAAAACCGTTCTAAAATTCAGCATTACGGTTTGTGGCGTCATAATAATTTAAAAAAAATAGTTTTATTTTGATTAAATGAAACTAGAAATGTTTCTGTTCCTTATAAGTAGCAGCTTAAAATGAAAAGTATGGTTGTGTAGTAAATATGATGACGCCATTAATTTTTAGTATTTCAAATATATTTTAATATAGCATCAACGTTCAAAACCAATGTCATAATATTGTCATAATATTGTTTCCTGTCCCCATAAGAATCTTTACTTATCAGACTCCTACGTTTCAAGACTAAGAAACTGACGTATTAAAACAATATTTGTATTAAATATTTATTTTTGAAAAATCATGTTGAAATAGCCATTGTTATTTGTACAGAATGTTTATGTCATAAAAGGAAACCTCCAAAATAAACGTTTTATAAATCTACTTACAGGTTGATTTATTTAAAAAATGTGTATATATGTGTGTGTATATGTCGGGTCAACTGTTCCCTCAGCTCTATGTTCCCTCAGGGTTAGGGTTAAAGTTCCTCAGCTCTGTGTTCCCTCAGGGTTAGGGTTAGAGTTCCTCAGCTCTATGTTCCCTCAGGGTTAGGGTTAGAGTTCCTCAGCTCTATGTTCCCTCAGGGTTAGGGTTAAAGTTCCTCAGCTCTATGTTCCCTCAGGGTTAGGGTTAGAGTTCCTCAGCTCTATGTTCCCTCAGGGTTAGGGTTAAAGTTCCTCAGCTCTATGTTCCCTCAGGGTTAGGGTTAGAGTTCCTCAGCTCTGTGTTCCCTCAGGATTAGTGGAATTCCTCAGCTCTATATTCCCTCAGGGTTAGGGTTCCTCAGCTCTATGTTCCCTCATGGTTAGGGTTCCTCAGCTCTATGTTCCCTCAGGGTTAGGGTTCCTCAGCTCTATGTTCCCTCATGGTTAGGGTTCCTCAGCTCTATGTTCCCTCATGGTTAGGGTTCCTCAGCTCTATATTCCCTCAGGGTTAGGGTTCCTCAGCTCTATGTTCCCTCAGGGTTAGGGTTCCTCAGCTCTATGTTCCCTCATGGTTAGGGTTCCTCAGCTCTATATTCCCTCAGGGTTAGGGTTCCTCAGCTCTATATTCCCTCAGGGTTAGGGTTCCTCAGCTCTATATTCCCTCAGGGTTAGGGTTCCTCAGCTCTATGTTCCCTCAGGGTTAGGGTTCCTCAGCTCTATGTTCCCTCAGGGTTGGTGTTAAGGTTAGAGTTAGGGTTAGCTGAGGGAACACAGAACTGAGAGAACATAGACATGGTCCCGTATATGTCTGGGCAATAATGGCATCTCTGGTATCAACTAGAAAGTGTCGTCTGTCAGCGTCGTTGAACCATGTTTTATTGTTGTATCTTCTGAGGTCAAGGTAACAAAATTATTTTATTTCAGTTTATGGACGTATTTTATTTCGGATTGAGTGTCACGCGGTGTACAGTGCGCGGTGGCGCTCAGTCTTTTATGCTGTCCGCCATAATTGCGACATACGATCGACGTCCTAGGCAGATCAGACCACCGGGGTATTTCCAGTTCCCACCAGCAGTATTACGACCGACTGACCCCCCAAAAAAAAAAACAACAAAAAACCAAACGAACAATAACAACAACAAAAAACCCCAAAAATACCCCACAACACCCCCCCCCCCCCCAAAAAAAAAAAAAAACACAAGAAAATAAAAAAAAGCAAAAAAAAGCAGCACAAAAACCCCCAAAAACCCACAGCAACAGCAACAAACATCTCAAAACAACTCTTTGTTTGCATCAAAGTGATACAGTCCACCTGGCCGTAATAGATTCCACCGCAGCTGGCGATGACGTCACAATGTCAACGACTTGTACGTCTTCAATTTTCAATGGAGGCAGGACTTGGCCCGATTGCAGTGTACTCGCCTGATGCGCGATCACTCTAGGATCGATCCCTGTTGGAGGACTAACTGGTGTATTTCTTGAACCCAGCCAGTTCCCCATAACAAAGGCTGTGGTATGTAATACTAAAGACTGTCGGAAATAGAATAAAAATGATTTTCGTCAATTATTTCTTACATATTAAACTAACAAGTAAATATTTTGTAAATTAAATACCTATTTAATGATACTCTACCTAATTTAGCTTTTACTTGTTTGGGCTCTCATTGATGTACAAAGTGGTGTTTACTCTTAAAATTAAAAGAAAGATGTCGGTAAACAAGTGATTAGTCAACGTGTCAATTTCATTGCTGTTATAATATGTGAGGGACTGTTTCTGATGATGGTTTACTCCTACCCCTCTCCAAAACAAAATATTTGTAGTCATTTATAAGTAACTTTTGAGAAAAACTGTCAAGAACCATTTTGAGTTTGTAATCGATTATACCGGTATTAAAGGTGCTATCTCAATGTTGCACAATGATAGCTATTGCAAATATTTTTTTATATATAAAATTTTGATTTAACGTTTAAAGAAGACACCTTTAACTGTATGCCCATAAATGATTATAGGAAATAATTTTATTTACTAGTAGAAAATACCTTTTTATTGGAGAATCTTTATCATAAACAGTTGCTCACATATAACTATGATATAGCACCTTTAAGATGTTGCAAGAATGTGTAAATTTCTAATATATTTCTATTTAATTTATATTCAATAAATATGCTTGTCATAATTAATAATTTATGCTGCAATTCAAAATAATCAGTTAACTTGCAGTTTTAAATTAAAAGTTTGTTTAAGGGTAAATGGAATTGACACATATCGATCAAAATGTGTTATAGTCTGTTCCAATAAAGGTCACAAATCACCTGTTTACTGACATCTTTATTTTAATTTCAAGAGTAAACACCACCTTGTACATCAATGAAAGAAAGAAATGTTTTATTTAACGACGCACTCAACACATTTTATTTACGGTTATATGGCGTCAGACATATGGTTAAGGACCACACAGATTTTGAGAGGAAACCCGCTGTCGCCACTACATGGGCTACTCTTCCGATTAGCAGCAAGGGATCTTTTATTTGCGCTTCCCACAGGCAGGATAGCACAAACCATGGCCTGTGTTGAACCAGTTATGGATCACTGGTCGGTGCAAGTGGTTTACACCTACCCATTGAGCCTTGCGGAGCACTCACTCAGGGTTTGGAGTCGGTATCTGGATTAAAAATCCCATGCCTCGACTGGGATCCGAACCCAGTACCTACCAGCCTGTAGACCGATGGCCTGCCACGACGCCACCGAGGCCGGTTTGTACATCAATGAGAACCCAAACAAGTAAATGCTAAATTAGGTAGAGTATCATTAAATAGATATTTACAAAATATTTACTTGTCAGTTTAATATGAAAGAAATAATTGACGAAAATAATTTTTATTCTATTTCCGACAGTACTTTAAGTCTGGAATGGTGCATATAAAAAAAAATCCCTTGCTGCTAATCGAAAAGAGTAGACCATAACGTGGCGGCAGAGGCTTTCCTCTTTTATCGGTGTATTCCTTAAGGTAGTACTAAACCAAATAACTTCCGGCTGGTTCAAAGTTCGAGGTGCACCCGACTTTTGATAGAGAAGTGAACACCACAAGTCCTGTGATTGGTTATAAATGTGAGGTTTCACCTGGGCTAAAAATGTATGCAATTTTATTTTTAGTACCACAAGTAGCCTTGTGCTTGGAACATGTAAAAAAAACAGTACTCAAATTTTGTGCGGAACTAGGGTAGTCATAGACGCTACCCGTTATCTCAGAAATGAGCAGCTTGACACCCACTTTTTTGTGATTCACTTTAAGGGTGAGGTAGTATTTATATCCGTGGCGTTTATGTCGATTGATACGTTGCAGGTAGGAGTTTTAGCCACATATGTTACTATTGTCGTCTATGGGATTTGATTTGGTAGTATACACCCTTAAAGCCCGACGCTAATATTAGGCCTACTATATATAAAATGAATTAAGTAGGTCGTTAAATAAAACATTTATTTCTTCTTTCTTTCTTTCTTTCTTTCTTTCTTTTTTTAAATTTCTTTCTTTCTGTCTGTCTCTAATAATTCTGCCGTGCTAAAACAAAAGGTGAATGACAATTTTGAGAAAATCATTTTTTCTGTCTTAAATAATCATCTGATAAAGGCTTCATTAAGCAGTTGAATCAATTTGCTACTCAAGGCTGGTGTTTCAGGAATACGTTTATCTGGTGTCTGGCTACATTAAACAGTTGAATCAATTTGCTACTCAAGGCTGGTGTTTCAGGAATACGTTTATCTGGTGTCTGGCTACATTAAACAGTTGAATCAATTTGCTACTCAAGGCTGGTGTTTCAGGAATACGTTTATCTGGTGTCTGGCTACATTAAACAGTTTAATCAATTTGCTACTCAAGGCTGGTGTTTCAGGAATACGTTTATCTGGTGTCTGGCTACAGTATTTTGATTGTTATTTTAAAATATCAAAAATCGTAGATAATCAAGTTCTATCCGATTTTCACTCATTGAAAAACACAATTTTTCTCTATGCAAATTTAGTTTAAATACTATTTATGTTGAGGTGCTAGAAATACAAGACCTCCCACCCACCACCCCAAGTGGAACAGACCTTGTCATAACCTCTCTTAAAACGCAATTGTTGGGCAGTAAACTACGCCATAACTGACGTCCTGCATTTAAACTGTCGGTTCACTTCTAAAGATTTTTTCAACAATGATATATATATATATATATATATATATATATATATATATATATATATATATATATATATATATATATATGTGTGTGTGTGTGTGTGTGTGTGTGTGTGTGTGTGTGTGTGTGTGTGTGTGTGTGTGTAGGCATACACTTTATTCAATAAAATTCCTCAGGCCGAAAATACAAATGCGTGCATGTAAATAGTAGTATGTGATGGTAACTCTAATTTTTTTTTTCATTTGAATATTTTATTTTCATTTTTGGTCACATTTTCACACAGTATATATATTTTTTTATACATACATACACAGATCAAAATTAATATACTATGAAATAAAACAACAAATCTCTTGCCAACACGTTACTGAACCTCACTCAGTACTAAACACTCAAATTTTTTGTATACATGTATATATATGGTAATAAATACTTAAGATACTGTCAGTGGTGGATGACCTAGAGATATTTATTCAAACAACTTATGGTATGCACTCCATCTTTTAATAAATTCATTATATTTGATTTTATTGGAATACATTTTTTTTTCTAATATATAATAAGAATGTATATGAATTTTTAATATTTTAATATCTAGTGATTTCTTCAGAAATTTTGAACTATATATAAATTGCTTGGTCAAAAGAGCAATAATGTCAAGTATAATATTATTCTTTGAGTGGCCAAGAAGAAAACTGGTACGAGAGAAGCTAACTATAATGTCTGCCGATTCTTTTATCCATTGCTCGACTTGTTTAATTAAATTTTGGACGTGTACACAATCAAAAAATAAATGCGTATACGTTTCAATAGACGCATTACAGAAGCTACAATTTGGGCTGCTTATCACTTTAATATTATAGAGAAACTTGTTTGTAGGGAGAATTCTTTGGATTATTCTATATTGGAACCATCTTAATTTGGTATCCTTAGATATACTGAACACATTGCTGTTGATACTTTTCCACCAATTTGTATTCTTGTTCAAAATTTAATTCTCTTTCCCATTTAGATATATTTTTTGGTGGAGAAAAAGACGACTTTATATAGGTGTTATATATATGTTTTGACCCCTGTTTGTTTTGTATTATGGTATTTATATACTTTGGCCAAAATAGAAAGTCAGCTGAAAGTGGTTTGGTGGATAAAAATGGCCATGTATGTAATATTGCAGCCTTTAGCCCTTCAAATGTAGTAAATGGTGGACGAAAGCCATAAAATTAACAAAATCCATCATATTTAAATAAGTTGCCATCTGGGTCATACATATCATGTACGTTTGTTATACCTATTATATTCCAATTCTGGTAATAAACAGTTTTGTTACCAATTTTAATTAGGGAGTTGAACCACAGTGGTTCAGAACTTACATCATTTTCGTTAAGTTCCACTTTCTTTTTGAATAATGCTAGTATATTGAATACCTGTTTCAAGAACATATTTGTAATTTTTTTCCCACACAGTTTATGGTAATCATCTCCTATATTAGTAAATACAATATTTTTGTTTGGGAGGTAACATCTAAGGATATGATATCATAATGAATCATGTCCATTTATTGCTCTTCTAATCCATGTTAATTTTAAGGAATTCATAAAATTTTACCATTTTTAAACCACCATTTTCTATATCCTGCGTTAGCGAATTCCGAGAAATTCTATCTATGGAACTCTTCCAAATATATGAATAAAAGATCTTGTTGATTGTTTTTATTTTGCCCTTGTCTGGATTGGGGATACTGAGAATAAGGTGAACAAGTTTAGATAGAGCCAAGGATTTGACAACGGTAATTCTACCCAGCATAGTAAGATGACGTTTAGACCAGGTATTCAGTAACTTTGAAATCTCTTCAATTTTGTCAGTATAGTTTAATTGTACAATTTGATTTAACTGGACACTAAATTTAATTCCCAAGAAGGTAAAATTCTTTTGTGACCATTTTAAGATTTTATCTTTACATAGATTATGAGTATTATTTGAAATTGATCCGATCCAAATAGCAATAGTTTTTTCAATATTTGGTTTCAATCCTGAGAATTTAGAAAATTGATCTATTAAATTTAATGTGTTCCTTAGTGAAGCTTCTGTCCCATCGAGTGTTATAGCTGTATCGTCTGCATACTGCATTATTTTATATTCTCTTTTTTCTATTACTATTCCTTTAATTGACTCCTCCTTTCTAAACAAATTTCCCATGATCTCAGCGCACAATATAAAAAGATATGGTGCTATTGGATCACCCTGTCTACATCCCCTCCCTACTGGAAATTGTTTAGTAAAAACATCATTTTGAATTACAGTTGACATACAGTCCTTATTTAATATATATATGGTCACTCTAATTACTTGATGATCTACCACGTACAGGTATAAACATCAGTGGGAGATGTATGCTTTTATAACACACACACACACACACACACACACACACACACACACACACACACACACGCGCGCGCGCGCATATAATAACTAAATAATTTTATTTACTAGTTTATATACATTTGTATATAAAAAAAAAAAAAAAAAAAAAAAAAAAAAAATATATATATATATATATATATATATATACACTAGTAAATACAATTATTTGGTTATCATTTTCATAGTATAATCATTATATTTGAACACGTTTATGGTCATTCTGTAACTTTGATATATCCTCTTTAAAATGACACTGTGGCCTTTTCTTACAGTATGCTAGGTGAAACGACGTGGTAAAAATGAGTGATATGCGTATATGGTATTATAATATCACTATTGCAAAATAAATAAATAAAAATAAAACCTTCGGCTCATTTCATCTAAGCTCACTTAACCTTAGCATTAACACCAAATACAATGGGAGATTGGGGTAGAGGATTGGGGAGGGGAGGGGAGGGGGGTGGGTGGGTGGGTGTCTCAACACTCTACTTACCTCTAATGGCTTGTTTACTAAGCCTACTGTATGCATTTTAGTCTGTCATTGTGAAGTGTTCCCCTATCTAGTTCACTGAGATATGGAGCTGGCATATTTCCAGTGTTAACCAGGTGAGCTGACTAGCTGGGTTATTTGAGTTACGGGCGGGGAACAGCCCAGTGGTAAAGCGTTCGCTTGATGCGTGGTCGGTCCGGGATCGATCCCCGTAGGTGGGCCCATTGGGCTATTTCTCGTTCCAGCCAGTGCACCAGAAAGAAATGTTTTATTTAACGACGCACTCAACACATTTTATTTACGGTTATATGGCGTCAGAACCAGTGCACCACGACTGGTACATCAAAGACCGTGGTATGTGCTGTCCTGTCTGTGGGATGGTGCATAATACAAGATCCCTTGCTACTACTAAAAACAAAATGTAGCGGGTTTTCTCTCTAAGACTACATTAATTAACAAAATGTTTGACATCCAGTAGCCGATGATTAATAAATCAGTGTGCTCTAGTGGTGTCGTTAAACAAAACAAACTTTAACTTTTATTTGAGTTACAGAATGTTGACTACCTCAGTTCTGTAACATCCGTGTTGTTGACTATGCTAGCTAATGTAAGATACGGGGTTTTCACTATTCTGGATTACTAATTAATGACAACAAATATAAAAAATTTTAATGCTACTGAAATATGCTTACACTTAATACCCTAATTCTTAGATACGCCCAAGATATTTATAGTAAACGTGGCAATTATCGTACTGTTAAGTGTGGAATATTATAAAATACATATTTAATTTGCCACAGCAACTCGTTTCAACTTGTTTTCTAGTTTTGCTAGACTTAGATGTTGATAAAATCGGAGCGTTAATTAAAATTGATAAATATGTAAGAACAACTCTGTGGAAGGCGCTTAAACTCAGTGCCACAGGTCGTCGGGTCGATCCTGCACGATGGACCCATTGTTTTATTTCCATAAACAATCACTACTCTGTGTCTAATTGACAGTTACCATGATTCACTGGTACTACGTAGAACAAGGCTGAAACGGGTTCCTAGAGGTTATCTCAACAAACAGCACAGAGAGCCGATATGTGTGTCAAGGACTGCGTGCATCAACCGTAACATAAATGAAACAAAGTATTATCATCGTCATCATCATCATTATCATCATCATCGTCATCATCATCACCATCACCATCACCATCACCATTCTCTCATCATTGCTATCATCGTCACTATCCCATCATCATCGTCATCACCATCACCATTCTATCATCATTGTCATCATTGTCACCATCCCCTCATCATCATTGTTATCATCACCATTCTCTCGTCATTGTCATCATCATCACCATCCACTCATCATCATATTGTTATCACCATTCTCTCATCATTGTCATCATCATCACCATTCCATCATCATCATTGTTACCATCACCAATCTCTCATCATTGTTATCACCATCACCATCCCCTCATTGTCATCATCAATGTGATCATCATCAACGTCCTATCATTATCATCGTCCTCCTCCTCCTCTCATCATCATAATAATCATCACCATCCTCTCATTATCATTGTCAACATCCTCCTCATCATCATCATTATCCTCACCATTGGCATAATCATCCTTATCCTCATCATTGTCATCATCATCATTCTTATCATCACCACCATCTTCTCAACCTCAGCCTCATTGTTATCATCATCATCATCATCATCATCATAGTATTCATTTGCCCAGCATGTAAGCAAGTGACACAAATCGTTCCATCCTGTTGTTTCCTACTGTTGAACGAAACCGATCAATATATGCACACACAGGTGATCCACGGTTAGCAGGTGGCAGGGTTATTACCTGTATTTTAATGAAATGAATCTACAGCACTATCGACTGGACACGTAGGTATGACAGTCGCTGTATACAGTGTTCATGTGTCAAGGGAAATGTGTTGATGAAATGCCGCTGGCTTGCGACGTGAACACAATATACTGTAGGCCGTTTGCGCCAAGATGAGACTGATGAATTGACATGTTAATAAAAATAGCTAAAACTCGTTTTAAATTTTACTCACACAAACAACAACAACAACACAGTGTGTTCATACATTGCAATGTAGATTTAAATCTGAATAACATGTATTATTTGTATTATTAGCATTAGGCCTTTTTTTTTAATCATTTCACGCAAACCTTTTTTATTTTTTGACATTTTACGCAAACCTGTATGCAAGTCTGCCATTGGGGGTGGGGGGGGGGGGGTGCAGACCGCTTGATGCGGACCGGAAGGATTAACCTGTGTGTCAGATGTGGGTTTCCTCTCTAGCACTCACGAATTACTGTTGAAAAGTAAACCTACAACACCAGCATCTCAACCTAAAATTAACCAAACGAAAGATGCGATCTTTGATTCGGACGTAACAGGATCAGCGATTTTGACGACCAAAGCTCAGCTCAAAATGTACAGGTGTTATTCCTAACACGCACCCACGTATTTCAAGGTCGATTTAAATCCATTAATTTAGATTAAATCGGTATGCGTTACTTTTTGCCAAATAAAACGCCAGTTTGCGACATTTCATTTTCATTTCAACTTATTTTCGTGCTTATATCCAATTAAGGTTCAAGCACGCTGTCCTGGGCACACACACCTCAGCTATCTGGGCTGTCTGTCCAGGACAGTGGGTTAGTTGTTAGTTAGTTAGTGGCTAGTGAGAGAAAAAGAGGGCGTAGTGGTTTTACACCTACCCACTGAGTCGTTAAAACTCGCTCTGTGTCGGGAGCTGGTACCTGGCTGTGAACCCAGTACCTATCAGCCTTATGTCCGATGGCTTAACCATGACACCTTCTCGTTGGTAGTAAATGTGTTCTTATGCCTTGGTAAATATCTGTGTGGTCGTTAACCATATGTCCGACGTCATATAAAATGTGCTGAGTGCGTCGTTAAATAAACCATTTCCTTCTGGACAGACAGCCCCACATAGCTGAGGTGTGTGTGTGTGTGTGTGCGTGTGTGTGCGTGTGTGTGTGTGTGTGTGCGTGCGTGTGTGTGTGCGTGCGTGCGTGCGTGTGCGTGTGTGTGTGTGTGTGCCCAGGACAGCGTGCTTGAACCTTAATTGTATATAAACACAAAAATACGTGGAAATAAACTGAATTGACATTTTGGGTGAAGAGTCTTCGCATCATGCGTAACCTCGAACCTCGCACTGAACGCCTTGATGTTTTCGTGTTGTGTTCCCACCATCTTTGTCAGAGCACCCCAGTCCCCGCTGTGTTTACTTCTATAACTGTAATTGAAAATACTTCAGCCAAATATAGATTCGGAGAAGAAGGAAAAAAAGATATATTGTGCTATCCTCTTCAAAACCTCATGGGCGGATCCAGTAGGAGTTGTTTACAAATGTAAATGACAAAAATTTTTCAAAAAAATCCGTCAACATAAAAACAAACATACAGTCATAACTCTGTGCGAGAATGCCTTGGGGGGAATCTGTGCAAAATCGTGACATGATTGCCAAATTAGTGCAGCCATGCGTATCGCCCAGCAAGTATGTCCCACACCTATAACAAAGTGTATATATTTCATAAAGAGGACTCCTGAAATCAAGACAAGGCCACTGTAGATTATCTCTAGATGCATAATGTGTGTGTGTGTGTGTGTGTGTGTGTGTGTGTGTGTGTGTGTGTGTGTGTGTGTGTGTGTGTCAAAGGTCGACATTTTACCAAAGAAAGAAAGAAATGTTTTATTTAACGACGCACTCAACACATTTTATTTACGATTATATGGCGTCGGACATGTAGTTAAGGAACACACAGATATTAAGGGAGGAAACCTGCTGTCGCCACTTCATGGGCTACTCTTTTCCATTAGCAGCAAGGGATCTTTTATATGCACTATCCCATAGACAGGATAGCACATACCACGGTCTTAAATGTACCAGTCGTGGTGCACTGGCTGGAGTGACAAATAACCCAATGGGCCCACTGACGGAGATCGATCCTAGACCGTCATGCCACGCCTCAGTGAAAATGTTGTTAAAACTTGCTCTGGGTGCTTGACTCGAACCCACGTACCTACCAGCCCAGTGGCGGATCAAGTGGGTCAACCTTTGTTTTAAAATGTTCGTTCCAAACAGTACCTACCGTTAGGGTCTTCAAAGTTTTGTTCAGGAATATGCAAATAAAGTCATTCAGCAAATAAAGCCATTCAGTTAGCGAACATAATATACATAGCCCTGTTGTCAATCAGGTGTACAATTGAACAGAGTATGGCTTGCATCGGTAAGGACAAAATTAAATCGTTTTCTATGTATTTTGGTGTGAATCAGGAAGACGGCAAAACATTTACGGAATTATTAATTAGGAATTAGATCCTCGGAAGTCGGTGAAATAAGGCTCTAAAATGTACACAATGCCGAAACTTCAGGGGGCTTTGCCATTGGAACCTTCACCATGGATCAGTCCCAGCCGGTTCACTCCATCCCAATCCAGCCACCCCCTCTTATTATTTTCTAGATCCGCCACTGCAGCCTTACGTCCGATGGCTTAATCACGACACTACAGAGGTCGGTCCAGAATGTCAAGTGTACACACAACCAGAGTTTATTATTATATATTAAAAAAAAGTTATTATACAGCTTAAAAATAAGCAAACTTAATATACAAATAATTAAGTGGGATATACCCTACGATCAAATTTTAAAAAAAGAAGAAGAAAACGACGAAATCGAATTTTATTCATCCGTTCTCTCCCTCTCTCACGCACGTACACAGACGTGCACGCTCGCACACGTACATACATCTGCCCATCTCTCTCTCTCTCTCTCTCTTCTCTCTCTCTCTCTCTCTCTCTCTCTCTCTCTCTCTCTCTCTCTCTCTCTCTCTCTCTCTCTCTCTCTCTCTCTCTCTCTCTCTCTCTCTGTGTGTGTGTGTGTGTGTGTGTGTATATGTTTACTAGTCACAACAAGTTAAGGGCCAGAATCAAATTTTACCTAACTTTTTCGAGAAAGAAAAAAACCAGAGGCGGTGATAGGTAATGAAAAGTAGGTTACAGACTTTCAGATTGTATGCACACCAACCTATTTGGTTGCCGTTAGAAAGTGTATGGCAAATGGATAAAAAAAATCTAAAAGAGTTTGACTTTTTAAAACTTTTGTTTTCTGACTAAGCAGGGCACCTGCCTGAAAACTGCTTGCTGCACGTGAAACTCCTTTTTTTTATGTTAACACTTTTCATGTTTGATTGGGAATGAGAGGGTAAACTATTTCTTTGCAATCTGGCTTCGGATAACCATGCCACCAAAACGTAAACTGAACATTCTGGACTGTGGTCAAGCCCTGTCATCCATCAACTGCAAGAGCGTTTCCATACCACTGGCACAGCGAACGGTCTACCCCTCTCAGACGCAGTGTCTATGTGGTCCTTAATTTCTTGTGACTAGTATATATTTTTCTAGGTGCAGTTTTTTTTATGTGGAATTTGTTCAATGATCGTTGCAGTTTATTATGTATATTTGAAAGTCATTGTTGCTGAGTGACAAGTTCTTGTATTACAAATGTAGAATTTTATCTTTTTTTTTATATAGTGTTTTTAATAAGCAAAATATTAGCAGATAAAGCATGATCTGTTACCAACACCACCACCACCACCCCCACCCTCAAAAAAAAAAAAAAAAAAACCCCACCACAAAAAACCCAAAACAAAACAAAACAAAAACAAAACCTTCCCCACAACCCCCTACCCCCCCCCCCCCTCAACAACCAACCAACACCCCCCAAAACCCCCCAACAAATCCCCCCCAAAACAAACAAAGCAAGGCGTGCATCAGGAGTACAGACTGGTATTGCACCCGTTAATACATTTATTCGTGTATATTCGGGTGCTTAATGCTGAATTCCATTTAATTCCCAATCTCATCGATGTTTTGTGCCTGGAGTCTTTGAATACGGATATGAGCGATCGGCGTGCAGCTTCTACACACTGACAGAACAAACTGCCCCACCACCTTCAATGAGGAAACTAAAAGCTTTCGGCTGTACTTATTGATACGGAAATGACCGATATAATGTTTTCAGCTTGAAAATTTGTCCTGTGATGCATTGCTCAGGACCGTAGCAAGGCGGATGTCGAGGTCATAGCGAGAATCCATTTCTTGTAAGTAAATACTGTGAACAGATGTTACATGAAACATGCCATTTTTAAAAAGAGGGATACAACGGTAATTATCATAATACTGACGCAGCGTTGGAAAGAAAGAAAGAAATGTTTTATTTAACGACGCGCTCAACACATTTTATTTACGGTTATATGGCGTCAGACATATGGTTAAGGACCACACAGATTTTGAGAGAGGAAACTCGCTGTCGCCACTTCATGAGCTACTCTTCCGATTAGCAGCAAGGGATCTTTTATTTGCGCTTCCCACAGACAGGATAGCACAAACCATGGCCTTTGTTGAACCAGTTATGGATCACTGGTCGGTGTAAGTGTTTTACACCTACCCACTGAGCCTTGCGGAGCACTCACTCAGGGTTTGGAGTCGGTATCTGGATTAAAAATCCCATGCCTCGACCGGGATCCGAACCCAGTACCTACCAGCCTGTAGACCGATGACCTACCACGACGCCACCGAGGCCGGTCAGCGTTGGAAGCCCTCTGTGTAGCGAGCGATTTGGTTGTATACGCTGCTATTGTTTTCGTTTGGCGATCGAACCAAAGTTGATATAAACAGATCAAAATCCGTGTATGTAGCTGGCAATCTAAAACTCGGCATCTAATATATAAACGAATAAGCAAGAATACCCCCTCCCATGATTATAGCCGGTCAGAGCCCTGCTGTTTAGGCTTTTAAAACCTGGTTTCCATAAACTATGCAGGATATCGCAGACTCGACGCTAACTGTCTGCGATTGTTCTGCCAGAAAAATATTATTATTTTGTTCTGCATCGGGCGATGACCTGCTGCATATTTTATGGAAACCAGGCTTAATTGTCAACGGCGACTGTCTGAATAAATAAATAAATGATGGACGGTCGAATGATTATTTTCTGACTGACTGACTAAAGTATCGTGATAGTCTGCTATCTAACTGTCCGACTCTGATTGGCAGACTGACTGACTGACTGACTGACTGTCCGATTGTAGGATACGCTGATGTACTGACTGACTTACTGACTGACGTACCGACTTACTGATTGACATACTGACTGACTACTTACTGACTAAGTAACTAACTAACTAAATAAAGAAAGAAATGAAGAAATGACAAATGAACAACTGAAAGAATGAAGGCAGGAAGGAAATGTTTTATTTAACGACACACTCAACACATTTTATTTACGGTTACATGGCATCGGACATATGGTTGTGGACCACGCATATATTGAGAGAGGAAACCCGCTTTCGCCACTTCATGGGCTACTCTTTTCGATTAGCATCAAGGGTTCTTTTATATGCACCATCCGACCAACAGGATAGTACACACCACGGCACCTGTTGCGGAGCACTGGCTGGAACGAGAAATAGCCCAATTGGCCCACCGACGGGAATCGATCCTAAATCGATCGATCGCGCATCAGGCGAGCGCTGTACGACTATGCAACTTCCTGCCCCCCCCCCCCCCCCCTCCCCTGAAAGAACGAATGCATGAATCAATGTGAACAACACACCGAGATGAATAATAAAAGAATGCAGACAGACCCGTATGTAATATTCCCACGACTGTGTGGGATAATTGTTACGTCGAACATGGTTAACTGAGCGGACAAAGTCTTACACTCTTTAACAAATACATATTACTACCATCACCAGCGTACATCTGTGTCTTATGCTGGAGTTGTGCAACTGAACCAGCCGCCCAGTCCACGTCATGTGTGTGTGTGTGTGTGTGTCACGTCGTAGACGTGACCTCGTATATCATCACCATGACGGCCTCCTTGTCGCACGAAGAATCGGGACGCAGGCCTACTCCTCATTACGGGGCATTTATTTTATTGCGGAACTAATTATCCCGACACCGGATAAAGTGTTATTGCTGACATTTATGTCTTGAAATATCTAAGGGCAAAAGTCCCAGGGTTCACCCAAGGACTATACACTACACAACAACATGTATAGGAATAATGACCCAGAAGGCCTAAAATAAATACGTGGGGTGATAGTTAAAACTTTCTTTTGTTTAACGACACCACTAGAACACATTATTTTTTAAATTATTCATCGGCAGCCGCTACATTTTTTTTTTTTTTTCATTAGAAGCAAAGGATCTTTTCTATGCATCATCCCATAGACAGGATAGCACATACCACGGCCTTTGATATACCAGTCGTGGTGCACTGGATAGAGAGATAAATAGCCCGATAGACCATAGACCGATTCTAGACTGACTGCGAATAAGGCGAACGCTTTATCAAATGGCTATGTTCTGCCCTTGGAGTGATAGTACAAAGATCATTTTAAAAAAGTTAAAGTTTGTATTGTTTAACGACACCACAAGAGCACATTGACTAATTATTAATTGACTATTGGATGTCAGACATTTGTTAATTCTGACACGTTGTCTTAGAGAAAACCCGATACATTTTATTTTAGCAGCAAGGGATCTTTTATATTAACCGGCCTCGGTGGCGTCGTGGCAGGCCATCGGTCTACAGGCTGGTAGGTACTGGGTTCGGATCCCAGTCGAGGCATGGGATTTTTAATCCAGATATCGACTCCAAACCCTGAGTGAGTGCTCCGCAAGGCTCAATGGGTAGGTGTAAACCACTTGCACCGACCAGTGATCCATAACTGATTCAACAAAGGCCATGGTTTGTGCTATCCTGCCTGTGGGAAGCGCAAATAAAAGATCCCTTGCTGCTAATCGGAAGAGTAGCCCGTGTAGTGGCGACAGCGAGTTTCCTCTCAAAATCTGTGTGGTCCTTAACCATATGTCTGACGCCATATAACCGTAAATAAAATGTGTTGAGTGCGTCGTTAAATAAATCATTTCTTTCTTTCTTTTATATTAGCAGCAAGGGATCTTTTATATCAGCAGCAAGGGATCTTTTATATCAGCAGCAAGGAATCTTTTATATTAGCAGCAAGGGATCTTTTATATTCACATTTATACAGACAGGATACTCTCCTAGTGGCAAAAACGATGAAACTCATAACCCTTTGGCGTCACTCTCCTAGTGACGCCGGTTTAGGAAGTTCTGCTAACTTCTTAAACAACCACTAGACTGCCAGGATTGGACTGAACTGCGGTTGGACACGGTGGTGGTGATGTGTGTGTGGGGTGTGTGTGTGTGGGGGAGGGGTGTGGTGGGGGTGGGGGTGGGGGTACCGGGAGTTAGGACATTCTTTGGGGCCATAGGCGTAGGCGGTTTGACCTTAGGTTTTGTGTAGGACCGGACTCCTCTCCCTCCCGACCCTCACCTGGTCACACCAATGTTTAAAATATGATTGGCAGCCCCTTTTCCAAAATTAATTTTAAAAAAATGTGTATAGCCTTTCCTCCTAACCTCCCATGGGCTTAATGAATACTGTTCAATAATTATTATTAATTTTAGACCAGTGCATCTAAATTTGCGCCAAAATTATATTATATTAATAATTTATATAGGTTAGGAATGTTAATATTTTTCTTAAAGGGCGCAGTCAAAATTTATTAACCGCAAAAATCCCCTTTTTTATACTTTTGGTGTTAATATTCAAAATTTCAAAATTGACCGTATTTGTTAGGTTATCCCTGTCCCGAGTCAGACCCCCGATCCTATCGGAGACCGGACTCGGAATAAGCGTGTTCGAAACTCTAGTGGTATATAGACACGTTAAACCAGTTACTAAGCTAAGCTACAGACATGATAGCACATACCACGGGCTTTGATATACCAGTCGTGAGGCACTAGTAGAGACAGGGGAACACCAATTGAAGACCCCCCCCCCCCCCCCCCCCCCACCTCTCCGTGCTGGCGCAAAACCTCAAATTCGGGAGAAAAGTATACAGATATTCTGGAAAAATATGCTAAAATGAGACCTTTTTACCATGCATTTTCATCATTCTACCCTCAAAATTTGTTTTAATCCATGTAAACATTTGTAGTGATTCGTTTGCAGCCATGCTGTTTGGTAGTAATTGTAATATGAATAAATGTTGTTATGCAGATTCGGGGATTTTCGTTTAATTCGGGCAAAAGCCCCCCCCCCCCCCTCCTCCCCCTACAAAAATGGGAGCCCGTACGCCTATGTTAATGGCAACTTTTGAACAGAGAAGCGAGAGAATAACGTTTAAGTGGTTGAAATGTACGACTTAATATAATTTGAAATAAATATCTAGCTTGAATTTATGCGTTCACAAATGACCCTAACGGGTATATGTTATATGCTAATTGCTCAAATTCGTCAAATTGTTGTGAGCAACCAAACAAATCGAGCAAGATGGCAACCCTCTCCTCCGCACAAAACATATAATTTAAGCAAACAAAGAAATAAGCAAACAATCAAGCAAGAAAATAAATAAACAAGCAAAGAGGCAAATAAATAAACAAGCAAACAAGCAAACAAACAAGCAAATAACAAGCCCTCCAAGCACCCCCCCCCCCCCCCCAACAAAACACCAAAAAAAAACCCTACAAAAAACCCCAAAGTAAACACACCAGTAAATAACCAAGCTAACAAACAAGCAAGCAAAAAAAGAATAAAAAATACCCAACCCCCCCACCCCCCAAAAAAAACAACAACCGAAAAGAAGCAAATAAACAAGCAAATAAATAAGCAAGAAAACCAGAAAAAAACGAAGAAACAAGCCAATAAACAAGCAAATAAATAAGCAAGAAAACCAGAAAAAAACGAAGAAACAAGCCAATAAACAAGCAAATAAATAACCAAGAAAACCAAAAAAAAGCGAAGAAACAAGCAAGCAGACAAACAAACAAATAAACAAGCAAACAAATAACAAAGGCATATCTAAGCACAGGCACCTCTAACCTGTTTTATGGTATTTACCTGTGAAAACCCGACCACCCACAACTACGGAGACGTGAATTACGAAGTAATGGCATCTAGCGTGCAGCAATTACGTCAGACTAATTGGCGACAAGAAGTCAAGAGTTTGTTGTGCATCACGAACTGTGAAGGTGTAATCAGTACACACAGCATTCAGATTGCTTCAAGACAGACAAGTCATTTTTTCATGAATACCAGTCGCGAAGAGACTGTTACTTATCTTGTGTACCTAAGACACCCGGGTCACCTGGGTCGCTGATCCGGGCACACAAGACAGGGCCTCATTACAGGCAGGTCCAGGCAGATTGACATGCGGCCTGTAGGTCGTGTCTCACTGTTTAAGCCCGACACCGGCCAGCCTGACAGGCCAACATCAAGTGGATGTTCGCCGTTATCGACACACTTCTGTTTTCGTGTATGGGTGAACGTCCGCGGAGTGACACGGAACTTGACAAAACGGCAATTCACACCGCGTTGTCAAATACAAAATGATTATACTTAACAACATGTTGATACATTCACCAAGAGAAAGAGCCAAAAAACACACAGCACCACTGTGTAAAATACAAAGTAATACGGTTTAGTAGATTATACTAACCAACACCTTGACAGTCCATTAAAACAAAATTAATATAAAGACTGTTTTGTAAAGTATAAATATAATATAACATATCTATTATAAAAGAGCTATTCAGGTGTGAGAAAACAATTAGCTGCCTTTGAATCAACTAAGTCAAATCAACCAATTAGCTCTATTTTCGATATCGACGAACCGTTCAAAACTGTTTTTGTCAAAATGACCTTCAAGAAATTAGGCAACATTTTCTATTTGGCTTTTAATCCTGCGGGACATTTACAAATTCAATAACACCAAAACTAACCCTCGCTAACGATCCTGGTCGGGCTGCTTGTGCTCCGTTGCATATGTTATCGCAAGCGACGCCCTCTTCCAACCACTCCCAAAAAGCCTTTCCTGTCCAGGACGGAGGAGCCGGCCACAGACCACAATTAATTTCGCTATATGTTTCTATATAGCCTTAGTGGCTATAACACTTTGATTAATATCAGTAGGTCCGTGGATGTTTGTATGTACCTTTGCCTGCCTGGGGGACACATACCCTAAAAAGGACAACCCCTGTTGTCCAGATCTTTCTCCCAGGATATTGGTTTAAACAAACACACCCTCTAAACCTGGCCGGAGTTACACCCATTTTACACAAAAACCACTACTTTTGCATGGGCCGGAATGACCACAAACAAGCCTTCAGTGTCAACAAGTTACACATGTTTACAAACTACATGCTCTCCCCTGTCAACTTCAGTCAAATAGTTGCCACGTCATAGCAGTCTGCCATGAAATAATCACAGTCAAACAGCAGACTACTTGCGCGGACACATTTCCGGATTTCCGGACAACCAAATGGGAAGATAACTGTAATCGGAGGCCAGTCGGCAAAAGTCGACACCTGCGCCCATGATAGGCGTGTTCTACAGGTTGCATGGTACCAAAGAAGAGAGTTCTGTGTCAAAGTTCGAGGTGTACCGTCAAATATTTACGGAGTAAAAACAGCTGTGTGTGTGATTGGTAGTAATATGTAACATTGATTATTTGTGCAAATACTATTATCCATTGACAAAAATAAATACACTTTTATCTGTTACATGGTTGTTATGCTGTATATACCAGAGGTTGAAACTAATCCAGGGTATCCACAAATTGTAACTGCAATTTTCAGCAAAAATGACGGTTGCTAATAAAAACATTAAATAAATCTCTTAAATGGTATGTGACCCCCATTTTGTTGCAGATAGATTAGATATGAGGTACCACACTTTTTATTGCTGTACTTCCTGGGTGTATTGATACGCTGCTTATATCGGTTTTATTAGTTAAACGTTAACATTATCGGCAATAGGAATTGATTTGGTCTACTAGAACCTACAACAGCTTGCTCAGAATGTGCACGTTAAAACCTATGACATGATTATGACCATGCGAGAAAACGAACGCAACTGAAGCTGAATAAAACGAAAAACGACGAGATAGAATAGAAGTTGTGGTCTGACATGTTCGAAATATGCAAGTACAGAATTGAGCATCTCCTAAACCTAGAACAGTTTAAAGAGACTGCCCTGAGTTTGCTGCCATTGCAAGATGTTTCCGATTAATACAAATCTTTCAACGACTAAAGGTACATGCTAAACACACATTCTTGTTTAGAATATCAGGGTCTCTGTATTCAGTGTTGGATTTGCCGGGCAGGATGTAGACCAGTGGTAAAGCTCACTCCTGATGCGCGGTCGGTCTAGGATCGATCCCCGTCTGTGAGCTATTTCTCGTTTCAGACAGTGCAACACGACTGGTATACCAAAGACCGTGGTATGTGCTGTCCTGCCTGTGGGATGGTGCATATAAAATATCCCTTGCTACTAATGAAAACAATGTAGCGGGTTTCCTCTCTATGACTGTGTCAAAATGACCATATCTTTGACATCTAATAGCCGATGATTAATAAATCAAATTGCTCTAGCGGTGTCGTTAAACAAAACAAACTTTAGCTTTTTCTATTGACTACTCATGCAGTACTCTTTATGCAAGACGGCCAGAAACATGAATGCTGGAAACATGATCAGATATTCACAACCGTCATCAAAAGCCGTGGTAGTTCCTTTTGGGGGACCGGTATAATCTGTTGGATTGGCAAAAGTGCCTGAAGCGACTTTCCGTTCTCACATTAACCTGTTAACCTTTTACCTTGGATGGACAGCCCAGACAAACGAGATACGTTTCTGAGACAGCGCTCGTTCGAAGCTGGGTTCAAGAACAAAAAAAAGATGTTACGTCAGCGTCCTGAACGTTGATTACCACGTCATAACATACTCTAGGTATGACCTCCCGCAGACGTCCCACGTGGCCAGTTACAAACGTAGTGTTACTGACGATTCAAGGAAGGTAGGAAATGTTTTATTTAACGACGCACTCAACACATTTTATTTACTCTTATATGGCGTCAGACATATGGTTAAGGACCACACAGATATATATAGAGTGGAAACCCGCTGTTGCCACTTCATGGGATACTTTTTTTGATTAGCAACTAGGGATCTTTTATATGCATCATCCCACAGACAGGATAGTACATACCACGGCCTTTGTTACACCAGTTGTGGAGTAATGGGGCCACCGACTGGGATCGATCCTAGACCGTCCGTACATCAAGCGAGCGCTTTATCACTGGGCTACATCCCGCCTTCTCGGCGGTTGAAACACGCATACATTATTTTAACGTTTTAATTCTGTTCTTGTTGCTGAATACTCGAATGGTAATTTTGAACAGGCCGGAGTACCAAAGAATTCCACAACAGAATTTTTACCTAGGATACATTTTTGCGGAGGGGAAGTGTGTGTGTGTGTGTGTGTGTGTGTGTGTGTGTGTGTGTGTGTGTGTGCTAACATGAAAATGGCACATGAACTAACTTGTTAAAAAGGCATTCCAAAGAAAAAAAAAAATGGGCACTTGAATATTCCGGGGGCCTACCCCCTCCCCTTCGGGTCTCCCCCCTCTGTGGCGGGTGCCCAAAATCCTGGTAAAGAACCTCCTATCCAACTCCTGGGGCTAAATTAAAATTTTTTTATTTAATTTTATTTAATTTTAAAACTGCCCGGTTTAAAATGCACCAAGATTTTTGTATTAAAAATTATAACTTTTTTTATTTTATATTGACATATTTGGTAATGCGCAAACAAATTATAAAGTCCCCGTCCCTTCTTTTGGGCTAAAGTCAAAATTATCCCTATTAAATTCTGACCCGGATTGGGCCCCTGGGCGGACATGCTCGAAAACTTCGTGGTATATGAGCATGTTAAAGTACAACGCACGCACTTGAATACTTTTAGGGGAGGCGTGTCCCCTGGTCTCCCCTTCCCCACTTGGATCCGACTCTGGTTAGTGGTACGTGCCTATTAACTAGTACACAGTGACTATATCAGCTGTATGGGTCTTAGAACACTGGGCTTGTTTTGCCTTCCCATTGGTTTAAAGGGACATTCCTGAGTTTGCTGCAATTTTAAGATGTTATCGACTAACAGGGACTTTTTAACGATTGTAATTACATATTAAATACATTTTTCTGCATAAAATATTAGTGGCTGTATATTAAATGTATTTCTAATCGTACTAATATTTGTATTAGGTTAAATTTCATTTTATTTCCTAAAATATGTTTTTTTCGTACGTACGAAATTATTTGAAGACAAAATCCAGTTTGGGCTTCTTACAAATATTAAGACGACCAGAAACACGTTGAATATACAGATACAGATATTCTAAACAAGGAAATGCATTTAATATTTAAGTTTCATCGTAGAAATATTTTATTAGTCGGAAACATCTTACAATGCAGCAAACTCAGGAATGTCCCTTTAAAGGCATACTGTCACGGACTTAAGGACCTTATTTCTCTAAAAATGAATAATAAATAAAAATTACATTAATTGTTGGAAACCAAATCTAGCTATCGCATCACCGTAACTGAACCATGATGGAGTGAAATCTATGTCATCCCTCTCGGCAATTTTAGTTTTTGAATTATGGGCCATTGCCATAATTCAATTATTTTTACAAAATGTCATTAATAAATGGAGTATGGTGGTTATGAAGATGGTTCAATAAAGTACATTTAGGGACAAATCAAATTATTGTTGTTCAGATAATACTTTGTTAGACCATTAAATAGGTCAGTGATCTGTGACAATATGCCTTTAATGTCAAAAGCAAAAATGACATTTCCAAGTTGATAAACTACTAAAGCATTTTTTTTGTAAACTCACCCAATGTTCGCGGTAATTAAACATTGTATTACTATAGATAAAAACGTAATATGAAGTAGAAGGTCGTTTAAAATCCTATAATTAGATATTACACTGAGGGGAACAGCCAAAATGGCGAATGTAGCGTGAGTTTAGATACCTAGTTATTTCAGTCCAGTCCATCCAGATGAAGAGATTACATATCTGGACCTATAGGTAGTACTAAACCAAATAACTTCCGGCTAGGTCGAAGTTCGAGAACTTAACACCACAAAAGTCCTGTGATTGGTGATCAGTGTGAGTGTGTTGGTTGTAAAAAACATTATTTTATTTCATCTAGTACCACTGTGTCAAGTAACCTTTAGCTTGAAACATGTAAGGAGTACCTGTAAAAAAAGTACAAAACTTTTGTGCGGAACTAGGATCTCTGAAATGAGCAGCTTGACCCCCAATTTGTTCTGATTCACTTTAAGGGTGAGGAGTGTTAGTATTTATATCAAGTAGCAGGTTAGCAGCTGTTCTCTATAGAGTAGCGTGTAACGGTTATGGCCCGGGAAGTAGATAAACTTGTAGTAGTAGTAGTAGTAGTAGTAGTAGTAGTAGTAGTAGTTTATTTACTTTAAGCCGTGTGGCTCAAAAGCATACAAGCATATACAATATTATAAGTCATATATAAATAATCATCAGCATAAACAAGTGGATGTGTATTTGGAGGATGGACAGTTATACATGTTGCGATCTTACATGTAATGCGTGTTTTAAAGTTGCAGATTACAAGGTTGTTTTCTGTTCTGAACAGACAGTAAACTGAGATATTGTATTAATTTAAAAACAGACAGTCTTAACCAGTAGTATTTTTTTACATACAATACGCGAATATGCAAATACAATGGACATATTAAAATAAAATGGAATTCATCTTCTATTCAATGTTATCCAGATTACACATACAACATTTTCTCTGTGATCGTTCAGTTCCACAATACCTTCCTTGTTCAATGAGTAATTGGTTCGATGAAACACGAAATTTTGTGATAAGAGATGAATAACAAATAGGTAATGATATCCTCAGATAATATTGTAAACAAAAAGTATCCGTTAAATACCTTAAAGTATTATATTTTGGTAAATTGTTCAACAATTTGTCTATTTCTTGAATACAGTGATCTGACAGGCGCATGTTAACTCTTTTTATAAATATTACATGATTATCAACTTGCTAATTAAACCATACATCTCCAAATCCTAAAGAAAATAATAAATGTTTTACATGGTGTAGCCAGTTAAAAGATTCCTGACTTTCTAACATGTCATATATAGATTTCAAAATACAATTCTTCGTTTCTAAAAGCTTCAACCAATATTTAACAATTCATTTGTATAAATGGTTCTAAAATTAATTCTACGTAGTGGGACAACTAGATATTTACCAATTACGAATATCTACTTCCCGGCACTAGTTAAACTGCCCCATTACACGTTGGTCGGTGTGTGCAGTCAAAAGGTAACAACGAGCTGATACGGTATCACGATACAAATATTAATACTACAAAATCAAATGGCTGGTTACATTGTGGGTATTAATAATAAATAAAATAATAATTAAAAATAAATATATAAATAAATAAAATAAAATAAAATAATTAATCCAAGACCTCTTAATTTTCGTCCTTCTCGTGACATTGAGTAAGGTTTCTTCTTTCTTCAGCGGTTGTTCGAACATTTGTTCATGACAGCTATAGAACATTATATGGTAAATAAGCTCGTATTAACAGAATCTAATACGAGAAATTTAAATGAAATAACAACAAAATATAATAAAACACGCACAAGCACAAATGATACCCCGAATGTAATTAAAAAAAACCCAAAAACAAAACCAACATAAAAAATAATAATCAGACAAGCAAACAAACAAAAGCAACCGTAGCTACTAATCTTATGCGGATACGCTTCCTCATTTCGTTGGTAAAGAAAACACGGCTCATACAGCAATGAAGAACATGCAGAACAATAGAAGCTTGTACTCCCCGGGACATTCATTATTCGGCTTACCGGTGTAGTATTTAATTTGCACTCCCCAAGAATATGCACTCCCCAGTCATCGGTACTACCCAATCTAATTAAAATTAGCTCCACTATTACATGTGGATCTAACACCAGCCAGTTGGAGCTCATGTCCACCAATCAACACCTTACTTGCAGAATTCTGCCAGTGATTTAAAACTAACAACACTGCGTAGTCCCTAATGTCCAGGTAACATTTCGTCTGTAAATAATAATTTAAATATTGACCAATCACACTTCGCCTTTTATAACGTTATTTGGGAGCATACAAATTCTAAAAATATCGGGCGACTCTATTTTAGTGGCCGCAGTACAGCGAACCATACCAATACGTACGGGGTGGGTTATCAGTCTTCAATTTTACATTAAAAATTATTTATTTATTTATAAAAAACTAAATCAGTCTTCAGTTTTACATTACAAATTATTTATTTTATAAAATAAAACATGTTTTAAGGCATTCGTAATTCACACGAAACATGTCGTATACCCTCAGGATAATTCGGAATGTTTTCAAATTATTTTTAAATCACTGGCAGGATTCTGCAAGTAAGGTTTTGATTGGTGGACATGAGCTCCAACTGGCTGGTGTTAGATCCACATGTAATAGTGGAGCTAAATTTAATTAGATTGGGTACTACCCTAAATAGGATTTTCTACTTCCCGGGCCGACACCCGTGTAACCCGAGTGTTGGGCGACGCCCCGTGGTATAGTGGGATGCAGTGGGTGTGGCGCGACACAGACTGCAGTGTTCTGGGGGTAATGAGCGGAACCAGGCTCACAAAGGAGGACTCACTGTCATGTGGTGCGCGGCGTTACCTCAAGTATACCGTATTTGTAAATATCGGTGTCATACAGCTACAACAGCAACAACAACAACACTTGTGTTACTAAGTTATTGCACTACTAGGAGCCATAGAGTAATTCGGTTACTGTTAATACATCTAT